>NW_026929535.1:0-40134 GCF_032062105.1 Saccostrea cuccullata | reverse complement strand
TACTTATTTCTGACGGCAAAGCTACTTCCTCGACAGACTCAGATTCAGAAAATCGTGTTTCTGAAAATGAAGAAGATCAGGTTACAAAATAACTTTTTATTTAGAGGCACTTCACTCAAATGTTTAAAAAATGGCATAAAATAGCATTCGTTTTTAAATGTATATCTTATCAATTTTAATTAATAAATATAAGATTTTTTTTCAGAATATTCAACTTTTGGATTTAGTGAGGCAAATTGGAATTAACAATCCAATTACGTGCATACCTGTCGGAAATGATCCAAACATTGTATTTTTATGTTTGTTTTTTTTAACGCATTTTCACAAAACAAACTATTATTAACTAATTACAAAGATCATATATTGTTTGTTTGCTTGAAATATAATGATCTAACTTAATTGTATTAACTCGAAAATATCTCAGTTCATTAAGCATATAAATCATCAATAATAAGACATATTAGTCAACACTGTACACTCAACAAACAGATCATTTTTATACCACTAACAGTGCTTACTGGGTTGCCTATGGATCTCGAGGAGGACAAATACTAAATTATGAAGAAACCACACAATTCGCAAAATATTCATTAAACATGGTATAGTACCCTTACTTCAATCAAATGTTTACTTAGACTGTTTAATTGTTGTTTTTGTGCAAACGTGGAATTTTGTTTTCGGTTTATTCCTTACCAGATTAAAAAAAATAAACGCTTTTCTTATTTATAGATGATTGCTGGGGACATTCTCGGGGAGGTGCCGCCTACTACCTGCACTATTGATGACGTGAGATCCGAAGTATTTTCTACAAGATTTCAGCATGTCGTTACAGAAAGGGACTTGGTAAGTAATATGACCTATTTTCAAATACAGGCAAATGCATAATTAACATTCAGTATTGAAATGTAAATAATAACCCAGCAGGCACACAACGTTGTTTAAACGTTGAATATTAGGTGAAGTTGGGTTTCGACGTTGATAAATCTAGATACAATATTGATTCAACATTGACTTTTCAACGTTGAAATTTAACGTTTAATCAACATTGAATTCAAATTGAGTTGAATTGTCAACATTGATTCAACGTCGGATCTTCGCTGAGCGGGCCAATTCTATTTTTCGCTGATAGATAATTTGGACTATAATAGTGTCGGACTATAACACTGCATGTCGGACCATAACGAGGTCGGACTTGACAAAGTCGCACTACCGTATATCATTACTAACTATTATAACTAACAAGGATGGTAAATATGGGAATTTTACACATTCAATGATAAATATGAATTCGATACGAATTTGCCAAAGTACAAATCAAGAGTATACGCAGTAGGACATCCGGAAAATATTCAAAAAGACAGCATAATACAACCCTCAGGACTCTACACCAAGATTTAATGAAAAATACTCTTTAAAGAAAACATTTCGGCATGTCAGAATACTAGTAACATTGAAGAGACATAATTTGTCGAAATGCATATCTGGTGCATCAAAAGTTGTACCGTAAAAGATTTGCATCTTACCTTGGAATGGTTTCATGTTCTGGACTATTTCATGACCACATGTGAAAATACAAAACGTTTGTAAATGCTCGGGTTTTGTAACATGATTAATTTATAAAATGCATTTTGGTGAAAATTATTGTAACACAATTAACTATTGATAGGAAATTAAACACTTACTGTTTACAATATATAATTTTTTTTTCATATAGTGATATATATACCGTAAGATTTCATTTAAGGGGTCCCGACCCTCTGCTATAAATTTCACCTTAGAAAGTTTTATATTTCATAAACAAGAATAACATTAGAGCCACATGGAAAATAGTTTGAAGTATAAAGCGCTGCTTATTTTTTTCAGAAATGATTTTTATGCGCAGATCATGAAATGAAGAAATTGAACACAGGGAATAGAAAGAGTAACGATTTATTACCACAACATTAAATATAATATATGAGGTGCATATAAAATAATACTTACTATCATACCTATTTAAATAATGTTAGAAAACATCATGGAGCGATGTTTCCTAAGTCAGAAAATCACAATGTTGTACGTAGTTGTAAGAAAAAAATATATCTGTGATGAGGAGTTATCTTTCTTCTAAATATTTCTTCATGTGAAAAAAAAGTCATTCTAATGAAAATACTGTATTAAGTACTCGAAATATTAAACTATTTTTAAAATGGTACTTAAAAAGATACAAGTTATTCAATTTATAAGGCATTTGATGTTGGATTTAAATGTTTTATTGTTAAATATGATAAAACAATTACAAAGAAATTTGCAAAAGAAATAGAAAGTAATGTTTCCATCGTATGTTTGATCTCATCAAATTAACTACACAGAGGTCTCAGGAAACTGATTAAGAAAACTGGGAGTAGTATTACTATTTTGTACTGTGAAAGTTCTGTCTTATCAGAGGGTCGCCATCCCTTCATCTTAGCAACCGTGCAATAAAACGGTAGAAATTTTAAATACTAGTAAGTATATTATTACTATATGGCACCCCTTTCCAAAATGAATAATTGAATAAATGTTGAATCAACTGTTTTTCAACATATAATCAACGTTGATTGTCAATGTTGATTCAATGTTAAGACTTCAACGTTGATACAAATTTTCAAAATCTAACATAAAATCAATGTTGAATCAACATAGAAAAACAACGTTGATTCAAAGTTTATTCAATGTTGTGTGCCTGCTGGGAAATTATTTCAATTTTTTTCTAATTCATAGGCTCATTTTGATTGGTTACGTTTAAAACTACTGAATAGCATTTTTGTTATTTTTACAACTACAGGTAAACTAGTGTTTATTCGTATTAATTATCTCCATAGATTATGCCTATATGTAGTATAAAGTTGTATATTTATATATTATATAATTGCTTCTCAAATAAGGAAGATGTGGTGGAGATTTTAAACAATAGACGTATATATGAAATGAATGTATATCTAAATGAAGAGCACTTGGAACACTACCAGTATACTGAACGTGATGAAAGACTACCTCCACCAGGGACGAGGGTACGAAGAGGTCCACGTTGGACCTATAACAATCAGAACTCCGATGGATTAGGCACTATAATAGGACACTGGGATCGAGGTCAGAAATGTTTAATTTCGACAAAATAAGATTTCTTTTCTGATTTTCTGAATTGAAATGTTTTGTTTTATCTACAGATGGATGGATGTACGTTGAATGGGACAATACTATGAGATTTCCATATGAATATAATCCCAATGATCAGAAGCAGAGCGCCGTCATTGTTTGTGATGAACCTCGAATACTAAGGAGAGAAGACATTGCTGTTGGTTGTGTTGTTAAAAGAGGTAAAATTTTATAAAATTGCCTAGATTTCTCTAATATGTGAGCCCGTTACCTCCAATTGGACTTTTGCAAGGAGCGCTGATTTTTAAACTTGACGGCTTATTTTTACACTAGGTAAAGGTGCGGGAGCTCTTTTACGAAATGAATATTTATCTCAACGTTTGACTGACGTTTGAATAATGGGTTATTTCAAAGCTCAGATAAGTTGTCCTTGTAGACACCAAAAACCACCTTACTCTCAAATTCCGGTCCTCAGCTTTTATATCTTAACATCATACTCATGACCTCTTGAAAGGTTTCTTTATCTGTTATCAATTCTGTACCCCTATACGATGCAGGTTTAAATGTCAAAGTAAACCATCAACTGTAAAAGTTAATGCTTCTCACAGAAGTCCGTTATTCGCGAAATATATAATTGGAAGTGAGCGCTCTACTGCTCGCCTTGTTAATTATTGCTCACGAAGACAATTGTTCTGGAATGATAAAATTTTCAACTTACGTAGACCACGTCATTTTTCACCCTATAAACAGCTTATTAATTAATTTATATATATATGGCATTTCTTGAGGGTATTTCTACAAATGAATATTGGTAATATTTCATAATTATTCAGTAATTTTTCATTTTTGTCGTCATAAAATCAGCTTTTGTTTTCTGTCTAAAAAAGCTGCTTCTTACTTAAAATAAAGATCATATTGGCTATTTCAGATCCATTTTCAATTAGTTTGGTGCAAAATTGAATAATTGCGATTTTTTGAAAATAGGTCCAGATTGGAAATGGGGAAACCAGGATGGTGGTATAGGTAATATTGGAGCTGTTTATAGGGTGAAAGATGACGTGGTCTATGTAAGTTGAAAATTTTGTCATTTCAGAACAATTAAAACATCACTTGTAATTTCATTAGTTATATCTGTTGATAAAAGCATCAATAAGTATTAATTGTTTTATTAATGCTTTAACTGAAAAAATGACTTCAATTTACGTTTACATTTTCAAATTTCTTTAGGTTCGCTGGCCAAATGGAAACAAAAGCAATTACAGATTCGGTCATAATGGAAAATTTGATATTGAAGTCTGGTAGGTGTTTCATGAAAATTAACATAATATTCAGACAATAAGTAATTCCACCTTTTATTGGTGACGAGAGGATGTTTCTACCAATGAATATTGGTAATATTTCATAATTATCCAGTGGAGAAAATTTTTCATTTTTGTCGTCATAAAATCAGTAAAATTACTTCTTGCTTGATGAAAGGAACTGAATTTTAGGACAAAAAGGCAAACTGCATCGCTCTAAAATGCTCATAGTAGTTTATAGTATTAAGTCCTCGAATACAATAGTTGATTAAACAGAAAAAAATGAATTTACTACTTTTTTGTCTCAAAAATTCTTTAACACTCATGTATTTTAGTGATCCTTTTGACGTAAGCAGAGTCGTCTCATCTCATAAGTGCGAAAATGTTTTGAAACATACCAGTGAGGAAGATTTTGGTGTCAAAAATAAAACACAAGGTAAAAAGAAGGAAAAATTTAAAATACATTTTTTCATATAAAAACAATGAAAACAATCAAGAAAAGTTAAATAATGTTAATTCATATATAGTACTTATGTAAAATATCTTGCATTAAATTCGTTTCTTATCAGTAAAACTGACTTTTAAATGAAACGTTTGCTAATCCTGCCTGTCCATTTGTTAAATAGCAAGAACAGAAAAACAACTCGAGTCATTTGTTAAAAGAGAAATTACAGTGGATGGTAAACAGAGAGTCCATTCCGAATCCGTAGATGATCTAGATTGTGACAAAGATAAAAGTGATTTTTCCTGGGAATGGAAAACCGAAAATGGTCAATGGAAACGTTTTTCAAAGACGGAAAATGAGAAAATTATTAAAGCATTCGAAAAGAATTCAAAATCGACAATACTTATACGAATGGGCGAACAAATGTATGTTTTAAAGTCCATTCTCCTATTCCTTTTGGCTATAATGTGTTTTATTTCGATTAACTTTTACTGATGCTTTTCTATCTCTTCTTGGTAGGTATAGAGTGATATTATCGAAGATGACGTTGCTGAATATATCAACAAGAGAGACTTATGATGTGAGGTGCCGTGAAAATGTACATGATCTACAAGCTTGACCCTTTTTGTAAAGAATTCTTCGATAATGTAGCGCGGTATAACATCAATGATTTCAAGTGTTAATGTCTATATTGACATTTCATATTCTTCGTATTTCCCGTAAACAATTGAGTGGTGAACATGGTAAACCAATGATATCAACAGATTCAAAAGCATTTTTCTGATATCTAATTATTCAAATTATTCATGTATACATAAAACTAAAATATGAAAAAAAAAACTTTTTCGTCTTTAAATGTTAGTGTCTTTCATTGTATTTTTAAAGATATGTATGCCGTGTTAAACAGTATTTTTCCACAGCTGAAACCGAACAAAAATTTCTGAAGTATGATAAGCTATCAAAAGTGAAGCATTCTTGCTAATTCGACGAAATATTATTCGGTATTAACAAAGTACTGGTCGGAAAAAGAACACGATATTCTCATGCATATTTATGATGGACTGACGTTTATCCTGGATCTGCGAATGTGCGCGGGAAAAGCATCACGAGAATCCCATCAGGTCGAGGAAAATATTTTTTGTGACGTCTGTTCAGTGAGGAACACAAATCCACCAATCAGCTCAATGAGTTGCATTTAATGCATTTATGGGTTACTACATAAAATACTACTGTGTAAAATAATACTGTGTTATTCGAATGTTAGTCATTTAAAGACGTTTTTTCACCTGTGTGTGCATTTTAACATTTTCTAATGTTCATTATTTTGCAATCTATGAATTATCATTAACATTTGTGAAAGAAAGTGAAGTCTTTGTTTCATTCTACCTCACGAACTATTGATTCAAACCATTCTGAGGAGTAATTCATCTCTTTTGTAACCTTAAACAATCAGGTCCAACAAAAACTAGGACCACGAACCATCTTTTGGCTTCATGCTTTACACAAAAATAAGATTTCGATTCAAGTGGGGTAATATAGCTTTTAATGTTTGTAGACATTTTTTCTATTTTCATGTATTATAAAGTCAACTGTGGGGGTTAGAAACTCTAATGGTATTTTTTTTGTGGTTTTAGCATTCAATCTTACTGCATGTAAACAAACGATATCACTGCTAGACTTTACTTTAGTTTTTAGATCCCCTCACTTCCCATCATTTCCATCACTATAGTTATATTTTTGTGCGACATTTTGATACTAATAGCAATATAAAAGCAACCCAATTATATACCCATAGTTGTTTAATGATCATTTTAAAATAAAATAATAAAAAATTACTATACTTTTTGGCCAAAGTATTCCAGTATTATCTGATTATTATCTGATTTGAGTCAGTTTACACTTTATTTTGTGAAGCGAAATATAAAAAAGCGTAAACTGTCATAAACTAGGTTAGTCGAATTATTTGGCCTAGAAGTACAGTCATTCCTATATCAAAATCATCTATTTAAATTCTTTTGCCAAAAAAATATTACTGATGTTTCAGTGAATTCAAGTTTAGATTTATCAGTTTACATATTTTAATTGCCGATGTTATGATGAAAATAAACGAGTGGAAATTGAATGCTTGTAAGGTTTATTTTATGGTGTTTGGATAAAGAAAAAATAAAAATGTGAGATAGTTTTCCACACATTTCCGGGACTTTTATGGGGCGCGAAGTTTTTTTCCGAATAACAGAATCTTATATAATCTGTCATTAAAATGTTTTAAAGAATCTTTTTATCAATCATTTCCGAATTTCCGTTTGCTATTGTTCTTACGTTCTTCCTGATTATAACAAGGCTTTTCTCGCTTGGTTCTATTTTGTATATTTTATACCAATATTGCTCCGTCACATAATATAATAACTCTATAATATTATATAAATAGAGTTTAACTATTTTTTTTCAATCACTATTTTTGTTAGATAATAGCCATGTCAAATTTAGTTAAGATTGGTTGAACATTGCAAAATTATAAACATGTCTGCTACCTTTTGCGAACATCCTCTAAAATTTTACATAATTCTAGGTCTAAGTCAGCCTTAAGAAATATATATTGGATGCTTCTTTGGGGGATGATTCTTCAAAACGCATAACTATATGTTTAACTGAAAATATCACCCCGGAAATAACACTCATGAGATCAAAATTTGTTTGATTTTTCTGAGAAAATATCATAAACGGATATCTAAATATGCAATGACTCAGTGCTAAGCACTAAAAAATATCAAACGTCAACTATTGTGTAAATGACACGGAAGTACATGTATATATTTTTGATAAATAAAAAGATTTTGATGTTCAGAAAAAATGAATTTTTAAATGTATTTTGAAAACTTTTGATTATATCTATGATCGTAAACTTAGTCTGTTATTTATATCAAGGGATAGGATATGTATCAATCGGTTGATCTACAGTACTGGAATAGTCTTGCTAAACTTGAGGCAGAGGAAAGTATGCTTTGTTTAAATATTTCTGATTTTACAAAAAAAAGTGTAATTGATATTTATAAATTAAAGCAGTCTGAATATAAAGTTTTGATATTACAGATCAGAAACGAAAGTTTCAGCATGGAAGAGGAATATGTACCGTCTTTCTATTGGATACATCAGGTAGTATGGCAGGAGATGGATTTCGTCAAATGCAGGAGGCTTTCATGGAAATATTAAACGGTATAAAAATGAATTATATATTTTTTTCCAGAAATGCATTTATTAGTACCTTATGTTTTATAGATTTCTTATAAATATTACATGGCTATATCAAATATTATTTTCAAATTTGCAAAGACAATTTATTTGAATCAACAATATATAAACATTAGGGGCAAACTTATGAGGACGTCTTTTTTGGAAACGGAATATTTATTCTATGATTAATCCCTTTTTTTAAACCTGAAAAAGGAATTGCTTAGCGATGTGCATTATACATAAAAGTTCACATCTGTTGTTTGATACATTTATTTACATGTAACCACGGTATTCTACTTGATTTATCAAAGTCAAGGCTTTTGAAATTATGCAATTAATAATATATATTATCGCACAATTCAACCGGTTGAGCAATACCAAATGCTTCTTTGTAAAACAAGTACTAAATTGAATTAGTTAAACTCAAGTATTTTTTTAGCATATAAGCACATAAAATATTCCTTTGTGTACTACGATAGTTTTGTTAATATTTCAAAGAAATTAGCGCTCATCCAGATACAGATGAAAACGTTGCAGTTATATCCTTTGGCAGAGAGGTCAAATTCTTACATTATTATTCGAACAACTATGGATCTGTTATACAATGTCTAGGTATCGTATGACAAACTTCTTTTGTTCAAGTTTATAAGATATCCCAAATCCACACAAAAGAATATTTTTCATAATTTATTGCTTTACAATTTGTAAAAATTCAAATTGATACTTAACATGATAAATTACAGAGAGCATTCATTTATCTTATTGAAAATTTCATTGAATTTCAATATATTTTGTTGATGAAAATAATATTGTAATTGCGAATAAGGATGGATTCATAGTATACATATATGCTTACGAAATGATAAAACCTGTAAAACCTGTTTTACAATTTTTCAAAACACTTTTATTGAAATTTAGATTTTTAGTAGAATTAGTTTAAATTCGTTATAAACATTCATGACAAAAATTAGCTTAAACAGAAAAATGGCTTCTTGACTTTAAAGTTGTATCTTTCTATACTTCAGCTGATGTAGAGTGCAGTGGCAGTTCTCCTATGGAAGCCGGTATCCTTTTGGCTTTGTCCTGCTTGCTTTACGGAGGAGGTAAGATTGATTGATTGATCGATTGTATGTTGTTTAACGTCCCTTTCGAGAATGTTTCACATATGGAGATGCCACCACTTGCTGGTGGAGAGCTGCAAATTTTGGCCTAGGCTCTGCACTCAGGGCCTTTGAGCAGTGATGGATCTTTTATGTGCCAGCAACTTCTGCGACACGGGACCTCGATTTATATGGACCGGTCTCCACCTCCCACAGTGGGATTCGAACCCGATCAACTACTTACTTCGCGAATCCAGAGCAGACGCTCTAACCACTGTGCCACGCGGAGAAGGTAAGAAGCTATGATTTAATTTGCACATTGTATGCCGGTAGCACTATGTATTGATTATGTAGAAGGAACATTCAGTAGTCAATTCCAATATAAAATGAATGCCCTTACAATTGTATAAAACTTATAACCTAACTACAAGTTATCTGTGGGGAGGGGGCATAATAATTCTTTTTAAACTTTTGTGCTGTTGAAATTAAAAATTACATTTCAATTCTAACTTGTCAGCCAAAACATGACCTATTAATTGTAGATAACTACTACTTTTCTTGCAAAAGTAGTTCTTATATGATCCTCATTGTCTATAAGTAGTAAAACGTCCAACTATGAAACAAATATTGCAGACTTATACTGGTGTATTTTGTTTTAAGTTCATAGAAATTTATCAATTTACATATACGGTGTAAAGAAGTAACAATTGTTAATTGATAAAAACGCCGTCTATCTATCTATATACCATATCAACATGTAAAAGTTTTAATTTTTTTCATATAAATATTTAAAACGTCGGCTAATAAACACAATTCGCACCCACCGGTATTCCAACAGTTTGTTGGAAAATTTGTTCTCCGAGGTTTACATTAACGTTGTTATTGGGGGATCCAGTGTCTTTTAAATATGTATCAACTTCAGAGTAATGTTTATGTGGAATCAAAGTGATATTTAACAGAGTATTTTTAGGTAACAAATCACGAGATTCGAAAGTTTCTGATATCTATATATTAAATTTTTTTTTGGAAAAAGGAGAAGCTGTGTCTCTGAAACAAAAATAATCACATGTATGTAGTTATTTCTAATCATGGCTATATAAAGAAATGAAACGTCTACGTTTTTATTCGACTTGGCGAAGTACATTTGATAAAATGTATAAACATAATGTGAACAACGTTAACATTAAGCTGTATGCAGCTTATTTAATAATTCTGCACTCTTTTTATAGGTCATACTGCAGTTTTTGATCACAATATAACCGTTTGTGCTAGGTTTATTATTATTTCTGATGGATGGCCATCAACATCTGCTGACATCGGAGGTCCAGAAATCGACAAAAAGAGCAAAGAACCGTTTTACGATGGAGTAAATATGTTCTATACAATTGATATTATATTGTAAAAAAGCAAACTATTTGTTTTTCGTTCTACAAATGTGGCCCCAAGAAAAACAGATGATACTATGTTTAATTTTGAGTCAACATCACAGGACTCAATAATATGTATATAAACAATTGATATTTTTGTGATTTCAGACTATTGCAGGAATAGAAGCATTAATCAAAACAATTGGAAGAACTAACCCTATTGTTTGTATTCCCGTGGGATCTGATCCAAATGCTGTATGTCAAAACATAAGATACTCCATTTCAACTTTCTCTTTTAACTGGTCATGTGGCATTAAGCGTAACATTTCTTGTAAATCTTGGAGGAATTCAAATCAAATATATAGCCTTTTGAAACAAAGCAGTTCTTCTTATATTAGGTATTTTTTGAAAACTTGATGCATCTATCAAGAAGAGGGAGGCTTATTAATCATAGAGATGCCCGCCAGTGTGGACGATTTGGTCTCCATATAGTAAGTTTATAAATGTTTCCTGAGGTTTCTTTTTCTAATATGAATTCAAAGCCATAACAGAAGTGATTTTATTCTAGAAACTGACTGATCTCATTTTGGATCAAAGGGCAGCAGATCAAATAAAACGTAAAGATATTGAAAGAATTGTTAGGTTTACAAGAATTAGGACTGACTTCACTAAACAGGATTTGGTAATAATCATTTTGCTTTCAATTAATATTCTATCTTATATTTTATCTAAATCACTGGTTCATTATTGTTCGACGATCTTTTTTTTTCTTGGATCACCTTTTTTCTACAATAGCAGATCTACCAGTATATGATGCAAAATCATTCATAAAATTTAAAAAAAAAACAATATTATACCCCACCTTTGGTATCTTTTGAAACAAAATTGATTATATCTTTCAATTGTTCAATTTTTGTGATTTTGCATTATATGTTTATATGCATGACATTTTGTGTTTTTCCATATAGTCATTTTTAATGTAAATAAATTGCATTTTTCAATTCACATATTCTTATTTTTGTTTCTTCCTATCAAACAGATTTATACTATTGTCAGTGGATTTATATAAATATATTGATACCTTGTGCTTCTGTTTGATACAATTTATGCATATTTTTTGCAATATAAGCCTCTATTTAATGCAAGGCTTCGTAATATTTTGCTATTTTACATCCTTTCGTTGCTCTCTTAAATTTCTTCCTCAGTGAAAAATACGCCACCACGGAGCTTTCTTTTGTGAATAAACTTCATATAATATAAGTAACTTTTAAGACGAAATCGTCGTAGGTTTGAATAACAAGGAAAACTTTACTGATGTCGTTATTGTTAACAAGGAATATAGAGTGCTTACTCAATATCTTCCGTTATCCAGGAAGACAGATACTATTCCCTGTACGTCTTGTAACAAATTCGGTTTGATTCCATCAGATTGATTCCATTATCATCATAATCATCGTCAAATGTAAGATTAAAATGATGTCACCCAATCCATGCCTCATAATGGTTCGAATCGGTGGAGCATTTATTTAGTGTTGCGATTGACTTTTTCGTCTTGTTGTTTGCTGTCAGAAATCGAGACTGATAGCAGCAACAGCATTATGCCACTAAAATACAAAGCAGTAGATATACAGTTTACCGATTGGGATTAAAAAAGTTATGTACAGGTACACGGTCAGCCATTTTTTGCAGACTAAAAATACATGTTTCAAATAAAATTCTTATCTATAATCACGCTTTTAATTAATGTTAATTTTGAACTAGTATCGATTTGAATAAAATTTATCACAAAGTAATACTTGTATAATTCTTTTTTTATTAGTAGTAAAATATCAGGAGATATCGAACAGTATTCAAACTCAAATATCTATCCAAACAATGCAAATCATGAGCAGAGCAAACACGGACCTTTATAAACATTAAACGTGGGATCAGGTACCATGGAGAACTGAGCTCCCTTTCGAACGGTCACATCCGCCTTGCGCTCCTTATTATGATAAAACAAGAATAAAAAATCCCTAGGCATTTCCTAGTGTAAATAATGGCCTAAAAATCAATATGAAAAACGTATATCAGCATTTTCCTTATTGATATGCTGATACGTATTAATTTTGCTAACAAGGGCATTGTAATGGCCATAGAACTGCAAAATCATGACTTTAAACGAGACTTGATATTCTTATTTTAATAACTGGTATGACAATAACTTACCTCCATTTAGACATTGTTCGTACGTAGAGCATGTTCTTGTGTATTGATTCAACAGAGAGATGTTACATGTGACCCCGTATGTAGGTAATAAGGTATACTGCAATATAAGTAAGGGGGTTGACGAGTGAGAAGTTGAATCTATCACCTTTATCATAATCATTTGTTTTAGGTTATTATTAACGACATTTACTAGTAAAATATTCAAAGATGAAACAGATGTGTCAGACTCTAGAAGCCTTACTTGTAAACATTTATCTTTTTACATTCTAACAAAACACTATTTCATTTTTTTTTTAATTAATTTTTTAATTAGGAGGACATCTTCACTATTATAAATAGTTTAGATTTATACAAACCAATCACTGCTGAAGACCTTGAAGATGATGAGTACACTGAACGCTATCCAAATGTTCCTAAAATTGGCACCAGGGTAAAACGAGGACTTCACTGGACCTATAAAAACCAAGATAGTAATAGACCCGGAACAGTAGTAGGACACTCTGAAAGATGTAAGACTATATTGCAAACTAAGAGTTCATATTCCTTCATCAAACATACATAAACAAATGCACAAAATTATAATTTTATATCTGTGATACCTTTAAAAATGTTATGTTACACTTCTCATATTAAAAAAAATCGTACTTTTCAGATGGTTGGGTTATCGTGGAATGGGACAATGGAGTTAAATTAGATTACCAGTATGGATTCGATGGTATGATAGAAAAGTATGACATCGCTTCATGTAAAGAACCAAGGATTTTAGAAAATGAATTAATTGCAGTTGGTTGTCTTGTTTCCAGAGGTATTATTTGTTTCAGATACCCTACAATGCATTATTTTTCTCTCTGTGTATCTGAAAACGAAAGTATAGATTTTACAATGTGCCACTGGCAATTTGATAGTAAGATGACAAATCGTTAGATCGTTATACCTTTTAACATTGCCATTACATGTAAATGTTGCATTTAGATGCTTAATGTTTTGATTGATTTCTTAACTTGATTGTCTTGCTCTAACCACGCATCTTTTTATATCTTTCAAATCTTTATCAAAAATGTTTTTATTTTCAATGTGTTTTCCTAAATAATAACCCCTTTTGTTTCCTTCCAGAGTTTTTTTTATGAAAATGTAATATAAAAATGACAGTCATTCTCGATTACTTAAGGTCCAGACTGGAAATGGGGAGATCAAGACGGCGGAGAAGGAAATATTGGAACGGTATATAGAGTCAAACAAGAGGCTGTAGTTTATGTACGTAACCTAGAACTTTTAACGAAATTCTACCGTTAGAAAAATTAGATGCAGAATTACCCAATTTCTTAAAAAGTTGAGTAACAAACAACCTTTCTAGTTAGAATGAGCATTGGCCTCGCCATATCTTGTCCACATATTTTGTTTTTGAAAGAATTCTTTTGAAATTAAAATTTGAAAAGTACGTTGTGATTTTGTAGGTGAAATGGCCAAATGGCAACCGTTGTAACTACAGATATGGATACAAAAATAAGTATGATGTTCTAATATGGTGAGACATTTCTTACTATGATCTTAGTCGAAATAAGATTATTTATATAAAGTATTTAACTTTTACTTGATAAAAAACATGTTATTCAATGCTAATAAACTTTCATTTTTATGATAATTTGTATTCAGTGATCCTTTCGAAGCATCGTATCATTCCAATCGACGATTAAATCATTCTGAACCTCAAACATCTTCAAGAGGTATTTACGCAAACATGCAGATTTAATTTTGTCAGTTTTATCCAGAAAATATTTTTGAAAGTAAGTTTCTGATAAAGAGTTGCTGTAAAGGTATTAAATTAAGCTGAGTATTTTTATTGCAATTTTGATGGAACGCAGCAATTGCTAAATCAAGTACAAAGCTAAATATCATGCATATACATGTGTATACACATAAATAAGAATGTCAAATCTACGCTGTCTTATCAATTTCACCCAAATAGCGTACATACGAAATATAATACATTTACAGTTTTTAATTCTTTTAAGAGAGCAATATTATGTTAAAGTATGTGACTGTCCGTTTCTATACTCTTCAAAAAAAGAAAGAAACGCATAGTAGGAACAATGCCCTGAAAAATGTATGATAGTTATGTCATACCTTTTGTTTTTAAATGGATATGATGTATTCGAGTAAAATGCGTGATTTTTTAATGCAATTGTTAACTTTACAGCTATTCTACAAGTATCACGCACAAAAAAACCTGATTTTGCAAAATTTCTTCCAAAATTTTGATATCAATTTTCATTTGTTGAATTCTTATTATACAAAAGGGCTATCAAAAGCGGGGGTTCTCGATATTTTGTATCTGGTTTTATCTGAAAAATGACGCTTCCTAAAAATGCTGCATCTGAATGTTGTATAGCACAAAAAGGAAAATGAGCGACTGGAAGCAGAGGTACCGCAATCCACAATTGCAAGAGGTTTTAATGTTACGCACAGCGCCATATCTAACCTATAAAACATAAACCATTAACATCGAACACCCAGTGTTCGCAAAAAAATATGGTAGACTATTTGTGACATCATCAGTATAGCATAACTTCAGAGGATCACATAAATTGCATGAATGTTATGCAATGACGTCATCTAAAGCATTAGCTATCCCTGAACTGCACAGATCATCTAACAAGACCGTTTTCAGTTAACTACGAATTATTGCAAGAGGATTATTCATACCATTGTTCTGACCCCACAATACCCCAAATATCGACTTCAAAGATTTCAGATCAATAGAGTATGACCACAGCAATACTGCTGAACATTTTGGTTTAGCTACTAGTCCAGAATGTTTACCTGAAAGCCTTTTATAAGTTTAAAAGTGCTAATGCTTTGTAATGAATGTTAGACAGATAACTGATTCCAGGACGTTAAAAAGTTGGTGGTGGTAGTGGAATGATATGGAAAACGGTATTATAAAAAAGTAAGATTGATTTGGTTCGAATTCAATGGAGTTTGATGGAAAAAGGTACTCTAACCATGTTCTACCCACACATGCCCATTCAATTTTGCAGCATCCTAGAACCGTATTGCAATCTCACAATACACAGCCACATGCAGCTCGTTTGACACTCCAATTCTTGCAAAGCAACAGCAACCTGTTTCTGCGACAGTCATCCAAATCGCTAGATTTAATCCAAATTAAATTAAAAAAATGGATTGACATGATATGCCAAAGACAATCTCATCCCCAGACTCTGCAACAGCTAATCAAAGTTCTACATTTGGAGTGGGAGAGTATTCCTATACAGTTTTTATTACACACATTTGCTTCCATTAGATGCCGTTTGTGGCTATCATTTGTGTCTGCGGGGGGCATACCAGATATTGATCTTTAATGGTCTTAAACTGACAATAATTTTAAAATACTCGAATAATTATGACATTTAGATAGTATTTCTGTTGCTTACCACATTACTGTTTTATCAATGCATCATTTTACTAAATTATCCTCATGTTTAATGTGTCACTAAAATTGTACTATGCGTTTCTTTTTATGAAGAGTATATTTACTTTCTTCGGCATTTAAAAATGGGATTCAAAAACTAAAATGGTTAGTTTTTTTACACAAAAAATTATAATGAAGGGACAAGAGGAAGAGAATTGAAATCCCATTCAACATCAAATGGTGTTGACCAGTCACAATCTCACAGATACACAGAATGCAGCTCCAAGAATATTGAATTGGACGAAGCATCAAAATGTGAAACATCGTATGAGTGTAACGAAAACAGTTCATGTAAACAAGCATGGGATCGTAGATGGCAGTGGAAAGATTCTTCTGGAAGTTGGAACGATTATAGTGATGAAATAAATGATAAAATAGAAGACTGTTACAGAAGAAAGCCTGAGTCATCAGTTGTTATCAATTTAAAGGGACACCTGTAAGTATGAGTATTGTTTAACTTGGTTTTAAAGAAATGAATTAAAGTTTATGATCTTTATGGGAAGTATCAATTGACAAAACCCTTAACCGATAGGTAAATATAAATGATTTATTCCATCTGAGTTTTGATAAATATAATGAATACTGTTCAGTTAAACTTGATTTTTTTTTCTCCTTTAGATGCAGGATTATTTTTGTAAAAAGGATACAAATTGACACTATTTCCAAATCAATAACAGATATAAGAAGCAGTTGGGACGATTGATCAATAACGAATATTTTGAGACATAATGGAATGGATATAAACATTGTATATCATAAAAATTCTACTCGTTTCGATGAATATAGATTTTTGATCTTTTTGTCTGAGAAATCTGTTATAATAGCACTTGACAATGTAAAATGACAGTGTACTATACTTTCTTTTACCCATGATATGGATATAAATAAAGTTGACATTTACATTTTTATATTATGTTTTATTACACACTTAGTAATAAATACAGGTTTTTTGCATATGCGATATGACTTACGTCACAATAGCCGTATCAGCCCTGCAGGGCTGATATGGATTTGCGGGGCTGATAACCTATATCAGCCCCGCAAATCCATATCAGCCCTGCAGGGCTGATACGGCTATTGTGACGTCAATATCACACCCTTAGTAAATTAAACCACAAAAACAGTACTTGTGATCGTACACAATTTTTGGTGGGTTGATATTCTCTTAATTTTAAATTTTTGAAAATAAGGTTAATCTTAATTTACAAATACATGTAATAGATTATATTAAATTAGGAATCAAGTGCATTGAAATAGAAGTAGAAACAAATCCAAATCCTACGAGACAATACACCATGTATATTTCTGTAAGAAGTGCATGCATGTTTATTTACTTATTTTCTTCTCAACTTAATGTGTTCTGTATTTTATTACTAAGTATGTAATAAATATAATAAAACATACCCTTTTCCACATCACATCCTGTATCAGCCCTCGACCAATATCAGCCCTCGGGCCTTCGGCCCTCTGGCTGATATTGGTGTCTCGGACTGATACAGGATGTGATATGGAAAAGGGTATGTATTATTCTCTATATATCATGCATGAAATAATATAAATGTTTTCACTGAAATTTGTAAAATGGTTTGGATTAAAGAAGAAATTACGTATTATTTGTATTAATCAAAATTATGGCTTTCTCTAAAGTTTTTCTTCGTGGCCTGACCTTTGTATATTGAGCACTTATTGAAAGAATATATCTGCATATAGTTATCTATGTGAACACAAAAGCATTCTACAATATTATTGTATATCTCTAACCATGAAATATCCGATATCAATAGTATTGAAGTATATGTAATAAATTTGCAGTTTATTCTTCGGTCTTCATGTTTTGAATTATATAACTAGATCAACGACAGATCGCCCATTTTGACTACAGTATGTTTTCGTTTTAATCGGACAGATGTCGTCCGTAAACTATGCACATATTTGATGATTTACATATGCTAATAAGCCTTCTTCCAAATATGTTTATTTTGTAATCCATTGTTGATCTTGTGCTAAGTTCAGTATCAGGTATATAGCTGTATGTCATATTTTCTGAAATATGATAAATTATTTGGGATCGAGTATAGGGTATCGATTTCAATATAATCTAATAAAGAACTGGTTCTTGCATTGAATTTGATACACTGTATTATAATATTGTCCGTTTCTGTATATTTTGCAATAATACATTCGTCAGGTCTCTTAAACAAATCAAAATTGTAAATACTAGTATCATGAAATTTGGAATGTATGGGTGGTGAATAAACTGTCCCAATGTACAACCCCCCCCCCAAAAAAAAAATGACTTTATCTATTCTTTTTATTGAAATATATTTTATAAATTTGCTGTTTATTCTTCGATCTTCGTGTTTTGAATTTTATAACAAATTTTCAGGTCTTTTACTACAATATAATTATAAGTTAGTGTATCTCTAGTGAATTACCTTTTATCTCCGAAACTGCAATTCACTGGGCTTTAAACAGCTTATTTTTATGAATTTATTAAATCTTTTTATTCCAGTAACAAAGACATGTATAAATTTTCCTTACAGAGGTCTTATTAAGATGTTTGACCTGTAACATTGCTTTGGGGACGATGATTATCCAATATGTATATATTCTGGTCACAGGAGATTAGCAAATTTGTACAATTTATAAAGGAAATCAAATTCAAGTTCAATACACAGTACATTACATTTAATTCATATAATATAATTATGCACTACATCCGCCAAGCATACGAGGGCCGTTCAAAAATTACGCGGACTTGTTGCACAGAAAAAATATTTGACGACATAATCGGGCAAAATGTCACACATAATATAAAACAATCTTCATTTATATGGTCTTCAAAATTTCATATCAAAATGTTGTAAATTGGTATCAATTTTGAGTGATATTTCAGGACATATCATTAAGTCAGGGAGCAGCAAAATCTTCGACGTCACAAGCATTATAAAAAAATATGTCACTGAGCTTTCATTTTGACAAAATTTTCCCAGGAGTACCTGTTCTGTTTGAGTTACCTTATCTACTCAACATCCAAACACCATTTCTTGTCAAGCTTAAATCTATGAAACAGTAAAGAATATTCTTTTTTGTTTTAAAACCAAAAACGGCAGGTATTTATGAGATATAGTGTGATATTGGTGACTCTCATTCACGTTCTTTACAGTCCGGATAAAGTTTTCGTCGATCATCTTCTTCCCGGTCTTCCCGTATAGTTTTTCTACAAAGGTCTAACGGTCTAAAATTTCAATTTGCAATTTGTGGACGAATGTCACGAATACTCTAGTTTACTATATGTTATATTATGCATATTTTGGATCTATGTTGGCTATATCTCGAGCATTACACATAATTTAACAAAAGTGTGGTGCGCCGTCAATTCAGAAGACATCTTTTTCACAGTCGTTTTTACAGGAATGGTATCAGAGAAAAATCACTATATTTCTGTTAGTACATCAAATACCACGTCAGAAATCTAAATACATAATAATAGAACAATTCAAAGATACATTTGAGAAAATTGTCGAAAAATATCCTGAATTATAGAAAATTAATGAGTTAAATTTTGGATTCCGTATGCTTTTGCTTCAAATTTTTTGTCGTGCTCCGTACCTCTTCATCAGCGATATCAACATACCGATAATTTTAGTAGAATTTTTTTCAAATACAGAAATTTTTCCCAAATTTTATTGGAATTTTTAAGATACATATGTCTGTGAAATTTCATAACTATATGACGTTTATAAGAGTAAATTAATAAATAGCACAGTCCGTGCAATTTTTCAACGGCCCTCGTACAATCACAGAATTCAAAAATATATAAATGCAAAGAAAGTAGTTTTCTATTATCAAAATCATATATTTTGGTTTTACGAAAAATGAGACATTGCTCTACATTTTCCTCAGATAATTTGTATGTGAGTATTGAATGTTGCATGTTTGTGCTTTGTCCATTAATATATTTGCTGTAAAGATGTATATGTTTTAGTTAACTTAGAATTATCTTAATTTACTTTTGCCTACCTTGAGAAAGAAGTATGTGTTTATTTTAAAAAATATAGATTAATTATATATTACTGATAAAATACTCATAATGTTTGCTAAAAAGCAACAGCCTGTAAAAAAAAATACACTTGCAAAAAAGAAAGCTCAATAAAGATGATCAAATTTATTTTCCTAATTCTTGACGTTTTTCATAAGATAAACAATTTTTTGTGTACATAATATCCATAATGTTGAGGAAGTTTGTCACATATATTTGTTCTATACAAACATTGATACAAACCTTAGAACATATAAAATGGGTGCCGTTTTCAGAATATTATCCCTGGTGGCGAAAACAGGCAAGGGTCATGGTGCCCTCTAGGTTAACATTGCTGTGCATGGTAGCACTAATTGGAATCTTAATACAAAGTATGTATTCCTCACTTTTTCTCTCTTTCTCTGTCTGTCTGTCTGTCTCTCCCTCTCTCTGTATTTATGTAAGCGCATTTTTTTTTTGAATTTGCTTATCTCAAGCAATTAAAAAATATTATTCGTAGGACAGTTTTCAAATTATAAATGTAAATTATGGGTAATGCTACCAAATACAAAACGTGTTTTAAAATTGATGTTTAATGTTTATTTTAGGTTCTTCCACCAAAAAAGTTGAGGACGGGAATACTAATGTCAAAAGTCGTTCAGATTTTGGTAAGGAACATTCATTTCCATGTTCTGTGTTTCAAAAAAAATAAAGATATTGAATTTTAATAAGATTATAATATTCATGAATTTACATCTTAATTCCCATAGGAATCTTTTACTAAGACAGATTTTAGTTTATTGATATTTATCTGTATCAGTTAAGTTAGGAACCGCGTTTCTTTTAATTGTCTGTTGTAACTGTCGCACATTAGGAGCAGTGAAATGAATCTATGTAACTCTATTTGAATGTCCATTTTCTCCATATTCCCTAGGAAAGAATAAATAAAGAATAAATTAATATTTAAAATTACTGTCAGATAATGAATGTTTTTATTGCACTTTTTCCAATTAAGTTATAAATCATGCAATTTTAAGACATAGAAGAAGTGCGAGGAGTCGATGGAAGTAAGAAGGATGACAACGAAGAAGGTATCGAAATGTTTGTTTGTGAAATACTGTTTATTTGAAAGTAAAATGTGTAGTCCATATATATACTAGTATTTCATATAGTTTTTCTATCTACTTTTTCAGGAGAGTTGACATTGATTGATCGAGCCGTGAAAAACACAGGTTTAACAAAAGGTAATGTATATTCTTTCAAGATTATTTCTTGCAAAAAAATCTACGTACAGGTATCATATGATGATTGTAATGGACAACAAAAAACCTAAATATTTGAGTTTTAGTAGTCATAAATGTAAATAGTCATAATCGGCAATACATTGATCGTCTCTCTAAATTTCAACTTGCATGGAAACTGAATTGTGAATCATATATCAGATGAAATCGAGGAGGTAGAAAAACGAGGATGGAGAAGAAAATCTCGGCGTAGAAGGCGACGCAGACGCTCTCGACGAAGGAGGTCTAGACGTTATAAAAATCGACGAAGGAGAAACCGTAGAAGACGATCTAGGCAAAGGAATGGTGGAAGAGGTTCAAGAAGAAAGGGATCCGGTGGCCAAAGTGGTGGCGGTGGTGGGATTGGATCTCATATTGGATCCGCCATTTCTGGGGGACTTGGTGCATTACATAGCGGTAAATAAGAGACAATTAAATCTTATAATAGTTCAATGTTCTTTTTTGAGATCTGCCTTAAAAACTTTTCTAAATCAAAAAATTAAACAATCTTATATTCATTGTCAGCTTTAAATTAACACAGCCTTTTTGAGAATATTTTAACCCTAACTGTTAATGAATCGAGTTTTTGTTTTTCATTTTATTTGTGGATTAAATTAATTTTTGATTTTAAAAAAACGCTCATAGAAATCGTCTTGATTTGAATCAAAGGCTACCTTGCTTTAGGTACACTGACGATACTCCTGTAATTTCCCAATCTTAAAATTTCAAGCAGCCTCATAACTCGACATTCTTGTAATTATTAGGAAAACATAATCAGCGAAAAAATATTTAAAAATAGATTAGCATCTTATATAATAACAAACAACTTTAATATTTAATATGCTGTTTTATTGCAAATATTCAATGCCGTCTATTAATGGCAGTTTTTGAAAATGTTGATGTAAATGTGTGAACATTTAATTGAGATATCTACAAAGCTACTGATCTAAATTAAGAAGATATTTCAAATCACTTTCCTAGCGGACAAATATTGCAACGAAAGGGGGCTTTGTGTATTTTAAATCTATTATACAATATTTTAAATCCTTACTTAAAATTTCATTTCACAATTAAATGAAAAAATTAAATTTGAGTCTTTTTAAATGTGCTTGGACTTGTGTGCAACACGAACTCTGAATGGGTAAAAAAAAATCATTAAATATGAAGATGCCTTCAAAATTTCTGGACTTTCTGACTTGTGTGAAATTTATATTTTTTTTATTGCAGGTTTAGATCTTGCACATAGTCTCACTCCCGGCAATAACCCTGACGAGGACGAGGAAGAGAATAATTACTAGCTTATGTATATGAAATTAGAAGCATGAGAATAAAGTATGATTAATGATTTACCGTTTTCATCAGAATTGATGTTCTTTCTAAGCAATGCCATTTTATTTTTTTTTAAAACTCACAATTGTGGAAGAGACATCCCAAGTTTCACAATACAATTAGATTGTCTGCAAAATCTCAAAGGATACAGAATTCGAAGATATTTACAGCAGTTACACTATGTGATCTGCCATAATACAATAACTCATGCCCATGCAGGGTCCCATGATTTTCAATTGCAAGAGACGTGCGCAACCTCGCTTTTTATAACCTGATAATCTATGTGTATCCGCTAAATACCAAAGGCAGAGATGTTCAAAAGATTAATGCAGTTTACTCTATACGTATGGTCAATAGAGCCTTGTCATAACATTAGAACAACTGGTCTTTAGCCTTTACACAAAGATGTTTCGAGTATATATCAAAATTGATTGAAATTGGTCCCGTGGCTGAAGGTCACCGCAATCATTATATATTCTCAGCCGTATTTGTCCCCGATTTTCCATTTGTCACAACGGGCCTGTATACCCGTTACCATGCAGCTTAAAAGAGTAAATTTGACAATCGTAGGTCAATGCAGATTGAAAGTATGTGAGAGAAATTGCGATTCAGACTTTCTTGAACGCGACTACAATCAGTGCACCTGATTGCTAAGTTTAAACAAGAGGCCCATGGGCCACATCACTCACCTGAGAATCTTTGACCATTCTGTTTCTTTATCCGATTTCCCCCTTGTAATACATATTGTGACCCCACTTTACCCCACTGATCATAATTTATACAACTTGAAATTTACACTACCCCAGGATGCTACCACATAAGTTTCAGCTTTTCTGGCCCAGTAGTTTGTGAAAAGAAGATTTTTAAAGATTTTTCCTATATATTTCTTTGTAAAAATTTGATTCCTCATTATGGCCGCGCCGAACCCCCGGGGGTCATGATTTGAACAATTTAGAATCTACACTACCTCAGGATGCTTCCACATAAGTTTCAGCTTTTCTGGCCCAGTAGTTCTTGAGAAGAAGATTTTTAAAGAATTTTCCTATATATTTCTACGTAAAACTTTGATTCCCCATTGTGGCCCCGCCCAACCCCCGAGGGTCATGATTTGAACAATTTAGAATCTAAAATACCTCAGGATGCTTCCACATAGTTTCAGCTTTTCTGGCCCAGTGGTTCTTGAGAAGAAGATTTTTAAAGATTTTTCCTATATATTTCTATATAACTTTGATTCCCCATTGTGGCCCCGCCCAACCCCCAGGGGTCATGATTTGAACAATTTAGAATTTATATTTCCTCAGGATGCTTCCACATAAGTTTCAGCTTTTCTGGCCCAGTGGTTGTTGAGAAGAAGATTTTTTAATGACCCCACCCTATTTTTGTCTTTTCTTGATTATCTCCCCTTGTGAAGAGACTGGGCCCTTCATTTCAACAATTTAAATTCCCCTTCACCCAAGAATGTTATGTACCAAGTTTGGTCAAAGTGGCTCAGTGGTTCTTGAGAAGAAGTCGAAAATGTGAAAAGTTTACAGACGGACGGACAGACGGACGAACGGACGGAAAACGGACGGAAAACGGACAAAATATGATCAGAAAAGCTCACTTGAGCCTTCGGCTCAGGTGAGCCTAAAAATGTAACTTCCGCATTGAAAAATGTGTTCGCATTACAAAACGCATCGGCAGAATTTTTAATGAAATTCATTAAGTGTAAGGGTGCCATTTTTTGTCCATTTTTATATCCACCATGATTTGCGCCAAAAACAGCAAGCGTACAATTTGGTGAAATCGAGGACAAATGCGGCTGAAAATAGAGCGGAATCTAAAAAAAACATAAAATTAAAGTGATATACCACGATTATAGCGGAATTTATGTTTCCCCCAACCTGATAAAAGAACAAGGTGCAGTTTTAATACAAATGAAGCCCTGTATTTTTCAAAAATATGAAAGTGATATTAAGACATTAAAATTCCATACAGTAAGAATACTAGTACACAAACCGATTTTCTCATATGACCTCCTAAATGCTAATTGTGTCGTCATTAGCTTGTGCATTTTCCCGTATTTTCTTAAAAAGTTGCAGAAGACATCAATTTTTAGTGAAATTTTCTTTGAGAAAACATACTCTGTCACCGTCGCCCACTAGGATTTGGAGATATGTGATTTTTCAAAGCAGTATACATAATATATCCAAAAATTGAAGCGGGCGACGGTGGCAGAGTATGTCTTTTGACAGAAAATAGGCACAGAAATGAGTCATTCTGAGGCTTTTCTGCATTAAACTTAGAAAAATACCAAGTTAGTGACGTCACATTTCCGAAATGGTCCTCCTTCATGCCATATTCTTTAATGATTTATCATATTCATCTACTCAACTATTGTTAAAGGCTAATTTCAAAACTTTTTAAATGGCTGGGCAATTCATTTATTTTGAATTGTTCCCCTTAGAACATTGCATGCTAACTAGTAAAATGATAGATTTACTTAAGGAAAAATCATTTTATTTAGAATAAGTGTCCATGGAAGTGTCCCATGTACAACAACACTCAGCTGAGTATCTTTAGCAATGCTGGACTATACCAGATTTCCTCCCTTGTTATATGTTACTATATTGCGGACCAATTTTAACCCTATACCTACCCAACTCAAGGATGCCCCAACATAAGTTTCAATTTTCTTGGTCCAGGAAATTCTGAGAAGTAGAATTTCCTATATACTTCAATGTAAATTCGGATTCCCTATTCTTGTCCCGTCCTACGTATACACTAGGAGATCACATTTTGAACAATTTAGAAGCTACACTACCCCCAGGATACTCCCACATGTTTCAAGTTTTCCCTACCCGGTGGTTCTTGAGATAAAGATTTCTAAAGATTTTTCCTATATATTTCAATTTTAAACTTTTATTTCCTTTTCTGGTCCAGCTAAAATATTTTGAAACAACAGCTAATTCGTGACTCGATAACTGTGATTATAACCTTTTAGCTCACCTGAGCTTAAAGGTCAAACGAGCTTTTCTGATCACTCGTTGGCTATCCGTCTGTCTGTCTGTCTGTAAACTTTTCACATTTTCAACTTCTCAAGAACCAATTGATCAATTTTAACCAAACTTAACACAAAGCATTCTGGGTTAAGGGGAGTTTAAATAATTAAAACGAAGGGCCAAGTCCTCACGAGGAGAGATACATGTGTACATGTATTTAAGAAAAGACAAAAATAGGATGAGTTCATTAAAAAAATTCTTGTTATAAGAACCTCTGGGCCAGAAAAGCTGAAACTCGAGTGAAAGCATCCTGTTGACGTGCAAATTCTAAATTGTTCAAATTATGACCCCCGGTGAAAGGACGGACCACCACAGGAAATCCCAGTCTTACATTGAAATATATAGGAAAAAATAAAATATTCTCCTCAAGAACCACTGGACCAGGAAAGCTGAGACTTATACGGAATCATTCTGGGGTAGTGTAGATTCTACATTCATTTGGTTCAATCGTGACCCCCAGGGATAGGGAGTGGTCGCAATAGGGAATCCAAGTTTTACATTGAAATATATAGGGAAAATCTTTTTCTCAAGAACCACTGGGCCAGAAAAGCTGATACTTAAGTGGAAGCAATCTAAGGCATAGTAGATTCTAAATTGTCTAAATCAAGACCCCTAGCTGGGGCTAAGGTTGGGTCACAATAGGTATTGCAAGGGGGAAATCTGGTAAAGAACAGGATGGCAAAAGTTACTCAGGAGAACGATGTGGCCCATATGCCTCTTTTTCATATTGCCTCTCTAAATGTCTTTTTCCACAAGTTACTTCTTCAAACTGCTAACTCTATGTATGGCGTAATTTTTTTCCCTTTCTTTTGGACAATATGTTTTACTTAACTCGATTTGGCACCATAAATACTATTATAGGTTATCAAATAAAATCCTACGAGGCTCATTTTATTTTAGATTGCTTAACTTTCCAGCTTCGTAGGGACGTAATTTCGCGTGTTTCTTACAAATTTGAGAAGGGTGCTAAATCGGTGAATAATGATACTTACGATTTCTTTGAAAACCACAAAAAATTAATGAATCCATGTAGTGAATATTCTACTTTATAAATGATTTAAACGCCGATCGATAAGGTTGTTGTCTGAATGTTAAGTTAACTACAGTACAAGATGTCTTTTAAGAAAATATTACTTAGTGAGGAAAGAATTTTAAACTTATCAAAATATGCATCATGTTTATCCTAAACAACTTACCCCACCTCTGGAATTTCCAATGGTCCGTTTTTTTTTCAGTCATTTTGATAAGCATGATTTTTTCGATTTCTTTTCCGATTTATTACGCAATATTAACTTGTCATTAAAATATTTTTACAGTTCTTGATACAAATTTGAATTTTTTGGTAACTAGAATATTATAATTTTTTATTAAGTAATCGAAGATTCGAGGATACCTAGTTTTTGTACTGTTAGTCCGTCTGTTTACCTATCTGTTTGTGTGTCTGAAAAGAAAAACTTTAAAGAAGTTTTATCACGTCTCAAATTTTTTGATATTACAAAGTTAAAATCCTATTTGAATCATCCATCATTTTTTTGGGGGGGGGGGGGGGGCTAAAAAGTTTAAATTAATTTAATTTAAAATTTTGGATGTTCCAGCGATTCAAAGTTTGAATTCTCAACATGCATATTTTGATCGCCGATGTTGTGCACCATTGCTCTAACATCACGGGTGTCAATCCTAGTCAAGCGAAGTATTTATTGTGTTTACAAACGGCTTATAAATTCCTTCGTCTATTAAACCTGATAGAAATTAAATGATAATTAGCTAATTGACAGATATTTAGATATAATTTGTGGTGTTTTGATGAAAAATGTGCACAGGAAAGTTTTTAGGATCTTTTTTCATTACTCGCCCTGGACTTGTTTTGGTGCGAGGATTTGTCTCCATTCAGAATAATCGTTTGAGTACGATCACGATTTTTTGTTTCTGTACTTTAAACTATTTAACGGAAATTGTACTTTTCACAGCGAAAAAAATATCTACATGCATTTTAAAAGTCGTACAAAAACATCCCCGACTAAGTGTTGTGAAGTTCGTAATGGCGTGTGGCGCCATGGAAGTGTCATTTCTAGTACATGTATATAATATTCACTGCTGGAACAGATAGGAGATAAACAAAATCTGTTTAATTTATTAAAATACTGAAGCAGTAAACCCTATAAAATCAATTTTTATAAATATTTATGAAGTCAAACTTTAATAAATCAGTCTATTCACATGATTCAGTCGGTGTAGTTGTAAAAGCTTCGTCTTCGATGCCCTCACCCCTTTTCACGGTATGTTTTCTTTCTTTCTTTCTTTCTTTTTTTTTTTTGGTTATTTCTCTTTGATAGGTGTTCGTATGAACAATTTCTAAAACGAGGTAAATTGACAAACAAGTTGATGAAACAAGAATATCGGCTGAGACAGCATTCCGTAAATTCTTTGGTCGATACAATGAGCTTGTCAGCAAATACAATTTATGATTGAGTCAAATGCTGACTGACGTTTTTCATACTAATTGTTAGTCCATTATATATACACCGAATTGGCAACGGATTTTTCCGTTATTTCCCGATCATGACAAGGAGTACACAGCGGGTGTTACCGGTGGGCAAGGGATGTTCACTTTCCCGTTGCACCTGATCCCACCTCTGATGTTTTGGAGGCCCGTGTTTGTTCTGCTCCTATTTTGTATAGTTTTATGGATTTTTAATCTTGAATACTGTATGTTATCTCCAATGGTTTCATAAAGAATTTAAATCCTGGTGGAGAAAAGCCCACTGGTAAAACAAAATGAGATCAGCACACTAGTGTTCTGAATATCAAAACAAGAGTTGGAAAGTATAAATTTAAATGTTTTTAAAGTTACCAGTGATAGAAAATTACAGTAGTTGCAATACAGCATAAATCATAAATCTTGACAAAAACACTTTTTTTTATTTTTTTAAAATAGATAATGATTGATGTAGTTTTTGTAGTAGAGAAAGTGAAACACTAGAACATCTTTTTATGAATGTGTTGACATGAAGTAAGTACATTTTTAACGAATGTTTACGATTGATTCACTGACTTCTTTTCATTTAACATTGTTATTAATAAGAAATCAATTTTGTTTGGTTGTGCTGAAAGTGAAATGATTAATTTATCTTTTTGCAATTGCATAACAAAAGTACCCAAACACAGATAGAACCGAATTTAACTAGATACATATTTAATCTTAAAAAACAAAATTATGCAACTAGTTCAAGTAATGTTTATAAGGTTTGTATAAAACAACCAGAGTAATCTTTCTTTCTCTCTATCTCCTTTCTTCTGTCTTTTGAGTGTATGTCTTATCTGGATGAATGGATGAGTGACTGTGATTTAAGTTATAAGAACCCCATGGTCCTTAGTCAGGTTTGGTTGTAGGGCCTGTGAAAAATCTTGACTTATATTTGAATAAATGTGTTGGAAATTAAAAAAAAGATGCTCGAGTTTCTGATTGACAATATCTACTTGGTTTTCAACTCGACACTTACATATATCGACTACGTATTTCAATTAACAATTATAGCTATTTTCCATTTTATGTCAATAGGACATATCCCGGTGAGCTGGAGATATAAGATACCACAGAGTGTGACACATCTGTTTCTTATTTGGATATTTTACTTGAAAAAGACGTAAATGGTAATCTAACAATCAAGCTTCATGATAACCGTGATGACTTTAACTTTGCAATGGCCAACCACCCTTATTTATACAACAATTAATACCTTCAACACCTGCATACAGGGTTTATATCTCCTAGTTAATTCGATAAGTGAGACCATGCACTATGTATGCAATTTCTAAAACGAGGTAAGTTATTGACAGACAAATTGATGAAACAAGAATATCAGCCGTCTCCTTTAAAGCCATCATTTCGTAAATTCTATGGTCGATACAATGACACATCAGCAAATACAATTTACATGTATCTGTACAGATCATTTAGTCAAATTCTGTCTAACGTTTGTCATACTTATTGGTAGGCCATTATTTACACACTGAATTGTCGATTATTTTTTCGTTGTAATATAACAAGGAGCACATGGTGGATGTGACCGGTCGTTATTGGATACTCGCTCCTCCATGGCACCTGATCCAACCTCTGATATTTTTAGGTCCATGATTGATCTGCTGCTTTGTATTGTTTAATGGACGTTTGAGTTTGAGCAAATACTTTTCGTTATCTACATCTATTTTATATTAGCAATATCAACTTTATGTTTTAAAAATTAGCTAAAATTAATGTGTTTTTTTTTTAATTATCTTCACAGAAATTTTACACACACACAAATGTTATGTGTAGCGAGATTTTATATGAAGTGACTAGATACATGCATAAAATGATGTTCATAAATTTAAATGCTTTGACTGAGAGATTTGCTTATGAGAGAGTTTGTAAAGATCTTCCTAAATATTACGCAGAGTAAAACCAAAAACTTTTACATCATTTTCCTTACCTAATTAATGGACATTGTTCACTAAAGAAATATCCCGCTCCTTCATATTATAAACAACCTGCAATTTACAATAATTTATATATCAACATATGTTATATTACAAACAGAGCGAATATGTCATTGTAACAGAACAATTATTTGCATTAATGATAAACCCGAATTCACAAAATAAAATCGACGTAAAAATTTTCAGATTTACGGTATAATAAATGTAAATAAATAAACAGTCGATGTTGTATAATTATGTAAATTGAACGGGTATGACATACCCATTAAAGTTAGCCATTTTTCTTCACTTTTGAAATTTAATTTGAAAGCATTCTTAAAATATTATTGGCTAAATTAAAATTTTCTTTCCTTTTAGTAAAATGTTTCTGACTAATTCTTATTCAAATGTTTACAGAAAAAGCAAGTGAATCTTTTATCATATTAATATTTTATTATTTCCTTCTTCTATTCTAAAAAGATTTAAACATGTTTCGAAAATTCATTAATCAATGTTTTGGAGTGACATAGCTCCTCAGATGGCTATACGTATCGAAACTCTCTCTCTCTCTCTCTCTCTCTCTCTCAACTGTCTAAAACATTTTTAGCACAAAAACATGCATGAAAATGCATGAAAAAGGAATAGAGATGTTTTAATGTGTATTTCCGTGTATATCCAAAATTCCGAGGTCTTTTTCCCGCTTGATTGTTACTTGGAGTTCTCTAAGCAGAAGTTTCCTTTCATTGAGATTTATTTTTAGAATTAAACTTAATATAGAACACGATCTTTTCCTAGAGCATGAGATAATTGGCTTCCTTGTATAATGTCCTTTCAAAAGCATCAGTTATCATCATGCTAAAAATATATGTTGAAATTTTGAAACTGTACAATCATAAAGTTCATAATCTATCTTCTAGATCTTTAAGCATGTTTTAATAAGAGAAAACTATGGGTCTGGTTTAAATGGATTTCTTGAATTTTCATTACCACTAGTAAACACTTCAGAGAAACTGGGATACGGTAATTCTCTAGATATTTTTAAAACTCCGTGTCACAATTGGTTCGTCCAATATCTGTTTAACGACGTTCGATCCTGATATCTAAAGTCAAACTTTTTTGCCTAGTATATTTTTAGTTTCTACATACGTAGCTGAATTAAAATTCAAACCCAAAAAGGGGGGCCAATATGCTTTTTTGCGCTACAGTATATTAAATATGACCTTTTTGAATTGGTATTTGTGTCTTAATCAAAAAACTACATCTTCGACGTTTTCCACTCTAAGTCTATTTTAAAAAACACACTTTAAAATTGTGACTAAGAAAAAGTTTTAAAGTGCTTCGCATAACTAATTATTTGACCTTTCTGCACTAATAAATGTGATTTTTCTGGCATTGAAAATTTAATAAGCAAGATAGTTATTTTTAAGTCTTAAACTTTTTCTGAATTTAAGCAAATAGGTCAAAGTTATCTTAAATATTTAGAAAAGAACATAAAAAGCGGGGGTATATGATGTAAATTTTCAGATATTACTAAAAAAAAAAGTGTAAATTTTATGTTAAAATTTGCTCAATTTTTTCCCGGATTTTCAGAATATATTTACTATATTTGTCACACTTCGTTGAAATAATTCATATGAAATAATTTAATGGGGCCGACTATAGTTTCCATTGCGAAATATTTCCATCATGGTAAAATGAAGCGTAATTACTGTTTTAATGCAACTTTTTTCGCTTAATTATTAAAATTAAACAAAATTAAGAAATTATAGGTAAAAAAATGTAATTACAATTTGATATAACTGATTTTTTAACCGATTTTGCAATTGATAGGTAGGTTGACGTCGTTGCAGTGTGTTTTTGACGTTATGATAATCTGTAGCTCTTAAAGAAAGGGGTAATAAAAATATTATTAATGAAAAAGTAATTAACATACGCTCTTGAAATTTAAAACATAGAAATTTGAGAATATCTCTAATATTTCTATTATGTTTTCATGTGAATTCATTGTGTACGTCATATTTTGTAATACTCAGTAAAAATAGTAAAATTTGCTCATTTTTGCATTTTGAGATGCCCCCTCTGGTAACAAGACGGTAGAATTTTGTGTTTCTTACATATATTGTATAATATAGTATTACTCATCAAATATTATAGTTTGAACAAAATGTCTATTGTAGTATTTGTATAATTTGCTTTAAAGTGCTAAAAATTGGAATTTTCCTATATAATCCTATAGTAAATGTACCTGTATTTTGAGACGGTCCCTCAAAAATACCTGGACGGTAGATTTACCCCAAACTTTGCATGTACACTGAAGTTAATGTAAGTCATATATGGTATAAAAATGAAGAGTTTCGCTATTGTAGTTTTCACGCAATAAAACTATAGTCGGCCCCCTTAATAGATATTTCAGAACCAGCATAACACATTTTATGTAACCCTAGTGATCTGGCTAGACTACCGCAATAACATTTCACGACAAAACAGCTTTGTGTGCAACCAGCATGGAAAAATAGGAATATGAAATTAACATTACTGTTATAGTTCAAAAGGGAAAAAAAAAACTCATTTTCTTCTAAAAAAAAAAAACAAACAAACAAACAAACCTTCCGCCAAAAAATATAGTTCCTTCTTGAATGGAATTTAATCGCCGTTTTTTCATTGAATATAGTTCAATTTGCATTGTAGAATTCAGATTTAATGTTAGAACTTAAAAAAAATTATTTTTTAAATAAAGGACAGGACCAAGATCCGCTCAAAACGTCAGAATCGAACGTCCAAAAAAAAAGTTAAAAGACAGCTTTGCTTAAACATGTTAAAGGACAAATTCTTGCACCGATGTCAAATGTATATAAACTAAACTTTAAAAAAAAAAGTGTGAAAAAGATCGATGAATTATCTTTTAGATTAAATTTCTAAAATGGGTGCATTTTCTGATAACGATTTTATATTTCTTTTTATTTGAACCCACAAACGACGAAAACAACCTGCTTTATAGGTTAAATATTTTGTTTCATCATGGAAATACATATGATATAATGAAGCAATATCTAGTAACAGCGCAAAGAAAAAATCGATGTACAGTGTATATGGAAATGAGAAGAATTACTGTGTGCTATTTTTAATCCTGTTATTGTCGCATTTTCCGTGAATTTTTATACACTCGATATATATATAGTTACCGCAGATTCCATTCATTCATGAGTCAGTTTCAGTATCATTGGCTGACCTTGAACTGCATGTATCCTGCATGTTGACGATTTTTTGCCAAACGTACTCATAATTTCTTTATAGCAATAACAACTAGTGCTAATTGTAACGGGGACCGTTACAGATGTTCCCCAAACGCTCCTCAACTCCCTTTTGGTGCCATATTCCCTGTAAGCTTCATTAAATAAGACAAACTCTATGCATTTGAGACTTTAACAATTTTTACCCAGAAGTGTACCAAGTTCATTCAAATTTTAGCATTGCACGCGTGTGCATGTGAATGCATGTGCGTAATGACAATGTCTTGTCTACGCAATCAATATATTTCAATATATACTAAATATTAAAGTATTTAATCCAAAAAGTATTAAAAAATATGCTCATTCAAGTGTATTTTGGATTTTAATCATTTCACGTGCACGCACGTGCATACATGAGCATGGTGACCATACCTTCTTGTAGAAGTCCATTACATCTATCTATGTTCCAAATCCCACCCCGTTTGGTTGAAAACCAAGGGAGTTATAGTTGTTTAAAGTTTCAGCCAATCAGATTGCAGCCCAAGTACACGCACGTGCATGCATGTGCATGTTGACCATACTTTCTTGTAGAAGTCCATTATATCTATCTATGTTCCAAATCTCATCTTGTTTGGTTGAAAACTAAGGGAGTTACAGCTATTTAAAGTTTGAGCCAATCAGATTGCAGCGCACGTGCAAGCACGTGTTTTCATGAAAATTGCTATATATCATGTTGTAGAATATCCTAATGCATGGCAAAGTTCAAAATTTCAAAAGATTTTGTCAAAAAACAAGAAAGTTATTGAGACTTTAGTTTCAGCCAATCAGAGCGAGGCGCACGTGCATGCGCATGCGATCTTGCTATTTTGACCTTGTCATCATGTCTATGCTACTAATATATCCTCACATTATGAGTTTCAAAGTATTTCATCAAAAAATAGAAAAGTTACGGCTATATCTAATATATTGGTCATTTCACGTGTTGCACGTGCGCGCTCTTGCACGCACGTGCGCGCAAAATGACCTTGATTCCGCAAATCTACATAACATGTCTACTTACCCTAAAAAGGTTTTACCTATATCGGACGAACAGTTTACAAGATCATTCCCGGACAAAAAAGTACCCAGGAAGAAGAAGAAAAATAATAATAATAATAAGAAACAGAGTAAAAACAATATGTTCCCCAACTTCGTTTGGGGAACATAAATATACAGTTCAAGTTCAGGGCCCGTATATTAATGTTCCACGTGAAATGACGATGTTTAATAGCTCTGTGGGTCGGTTCACCTGTATGTTCATGCATATGCGATAATGCATATTACAGTCTAACTTTTTTTGCAAAGTAAAGGAGAGAAGGTGTGCATGTTCCATGTCACCTTCATTATTTATCCGGCTTCTGAACAGGCCGGTGGTCATTAATATGATACAGTGTACATCCTGACTTTGCTGTTCTTGACGAGTTTAAAAGATTTAATATTTTTTCTCTATATATAGCTTATTATGGCCGTACTACCCCCCCCCCCTCCCCCGTGGTCCATGATCTGAATAACTTATAAACTTATACTTCTACGTTTCACCTTTTCAGTGATGATAAAGTAGTTTTTTTTTCATTTTTTAAAAACAAAATTTCAATGTACATGTAAAACAACAGAACACCATTATTTGCTCTATTTAGAATCTTCATTTATCCTTTAAAAGAAATGTCACTTTCAGCTTTTCTAGCTGTTCCTGGATATAATTCTTCATCCCACCTAATCCCACTTCTGATATTATGGAGCTTGAATATTGTTCGTTATCTCCATATATTTCATTGGTAAACTTAAAACCTACAATACCCCAGAAAAGTTTCATGTAAGTTTCAGCTTTTCTTGTACTGTCGTTCTTGAGAAAAGATGTTTAAATATGTTCCTGTATCTTGTAATGTAATAACTTATTGTAGCACCACTCGAACCCCCGGGTTCAAGATTTGAACAACTTATAGGTACAACACTACACATGTAACTCAGAAAGCTTTCACATACGTTTCAACTTTTCAAGTCCAGTTGTTCTTGAGAACATTTTTAGTGACCTCAATTTTTGTTTGTCATTTTCCATGACTAGTATCTCCCCTTTCGATGCGTGGCGTTTAGTCCTTCATTTTATCTATTTAGAATTCCCTCAAATTAGAGATGCAAAGTACAGAATTTTCAAAAACTTTTGTTCAGAGGTTCCTAAAACGAAACTCAAAGTGAGAAAAGTTTATACAGAAGGACGGACAGAGAGCTAGATCGACGGACGTCTGAGAAATGGTCGTCAGAAATGCTCTCTCAAACTTTCCGCTCAGACGACCTAACAAGTAAAAAGGAATTAAATCCAAAATTAAGGCACCCGGATCAAGAGAAACTTAAATTGATAACCAGAAAATTATTTTCAGTCATGATCTGTTTCGTTAAAAACATTGTTATGAGATAAAGAACTAATCAGTAAAAAAAAACTTTGGAACAGAGCAAACACTGATCTCTAAAACATCAAAGGTTGAATAAGGTGACATGGAGGTATCACCGGGGAAAATAAGTGTCAAACTTTCCGGCAACAACAAAACATAAAAATGCTAACGATGGAATAGCACTTTATTATAAACTTAGGTCGGTAGGGCGAATTCTGGAAATCCAAAAATGCACCCGAAAAATCCGAAGCCTAGGAGTTAAGTGATTAACAATGATTCGTGTAACATATAAATAATAAATTATAACAATGGCAATTAGCACAATTCTGAGCATGAGTGACAGATGGCTTAGATGGAATAACTCATGACATGTTGAGTAAACATATGAAATAATTAATTTCCAGATTCGGAGTTACATAGTAATTAGCATAATTAAAGTTTCTCAAGTTAATTGTTTAAAATAATTACAGTAAATTAAGAGTATATTTCTAAAATTGTTTTTATCAAAAATCACACCGTGGTAATTTTATCTCGGACAAAGACATTGGAAATGTAAATATTTCCTGACAAGGTCAATGTATTGACCAAAGAACGAAGTGATGACTATAAACGAGACTTGTTTCATCAACTTGTTTTTCAACACCTTTCCTTGTTTTAGAAAATTTGCATACCTTGAATATTCTTTTGCGTATGGAGTGAACTGAGATAAATAAACCCCTTATGCAGGTGATAAAGGTAGATATTGTTGCATAAGTTTTAGGGAAGTTAACAATTGAAAAGTTAAAAACATTGCATTTATCATAAGAAATAGTAGCATTACGATAAACATTTTTCCAGGAAAATTTCCAAATATGACACAGGTGTGTCAGCTGGACTCTGTGGCCGTATGTTTTAATTCAAGTTCACTGGGATATTTCGTGTCGACATAAGAATGGAAATAACTACTAGTACTGTTATGTCGTCGAAACATCTGAATATTCGAACTGAAGGCTATGTACACATATGAGATTTTTTTTCATTTCACATACAAGGTTTTGAACAAATCCACATACATGTATATTGTCAATCAGAAACTCGGACAATTCTTTAATGTCAACTTCTGAGTAAATGTATATGTATGTACATAACATGTACAATTATAATGTGTTTAACAGAATTTTGCAAATGTTTTACATATTTTATGACAAGTTACATTTTTGAAAAAGCAGCTGCCAATGATATCAAAAAGCCAGGGCTTTAATTTGTCGTTGGAAATGCTTGTATACAAAAGACGTATATTTTATGTTCTTGGCTCACTCTGAAAGTTGCAACCTCAAGTGAGCTTTTCTGATTACATTTTGTCTGTCGATCATTTCTATATTGACATGCATCTTGCTTCATAGTTGAGAGCATTATTATTCAGATGAATCATTAACAGACACCTGTTTTACATCTAAGAGTTTCGGTAATGAGATGACAGCACCACATCAAAGCTAGTTGTACATGTATACACATTTACATCAGCATGTTTACCTCATTCATCTACAGAATACAACATAGTAAAAGAAAACTCTATTTATATTGTATAATAGTTTAACATCTACCCATCTCCCACCTAACTTTTTAGAATGTAAGCAACCTCAGTGATATAACATATATCAATTTATTATCAAATATATTTTTGGTTGCTTATTATCAACGTTGATTTCAATATCGGAGTCGCATATATTGTAATCCGAGATCCGTATAGCTACTCACAATACTATATATATATAGTCACAGTCATTTCCATGTATCGAAAAATAAAGGAATTGGGATTAAAAAAAATATTTATTATTGTTAACAGAATTAATGTACATGTAATTTGTAAATTGTAGCAAAACAGTGTAGCAAAACTATACATGTATTTACATTCGTGATGATTATATATCAGTTTGTCTGTACTATGAAAATAAACAGTCATCGACACTGTATATAGAGTGCACCTGACAGGTGGCCGTTGTAGATCCAGACATGCACAGATTCTGCTCACGTTTTATACAAGAAGATTGGAGCAGTGTCAGAATCATTAGTACATGCACTAGCATGTGTCTGGTGGGATAAGCAAAGTTTGTGGTCTCCAGTTTGCCACGATTCTTTATCGTTTTCTTCAGGGTACCTGTAAAGTGCGAAACGAAATAGAAACGAAACGAAACGAAATCTGCCGAAACGAAACGAAATCTACCGAAACGAAACGAAACCTACCGAAACGAAACGAAATCACGAGGAAACGAAACGAAACCTGCCGAAACGAAACGAAACAAAACTATGAAAATGTTTGGGTTTTTTTTCAAATCAAGGTACACGTATATAATTATATATGTGTAACTGCATGTGAACTTTTTTTTTTAATCAAATAAAATTTATATACACATGTATATATATATAGTTCAAGCACTTATTAATATAAAATTTTAAATTATTGATAAATTATGCTCCCTTCTCAGTCTAATGATGTATTTACATGTTTACCAGCTGCAAATATGCACGAGCGTACTATGCATGTATAATTTCAATGTGTGCAGTATTTTTTAATTTTTATATCTTACTCTTATTTTCAGTCCTTATTTATCTAGATACAATATATCTATCAAAATTGATGTTGTTATATGTAAAGGCTCGTTTATGTACGGGTCGAAATAAAGTCACTGTACTGTTGTATTGCGAATGTCTTAAAACATAGGATAAACCAGCGACTTAGAGTATTTAGTAATCCATTCCGAGGTGTCTGGTTTTATTGTTCAGTTATACATGTAACTACAACTGGAATCTTGTGTATCCTTTCTACGTACATACAGTCCTATTTTTATCGAGGTAATTTTCGAAAAAGAAATGAGTGGTTTGCAATAAAGAGGCTCCATAAGAGACGTCGAAAACGATTTAACTGACAAGAAAAAAGTCTCTCAAAGCAAACGATGTCAATCTTAAGTAGGTAAATTATTCAGTAAGATTTTTAATAAAATGTGACATAGGCGTTGGAAGCGGCGGGGGGGGGGGGGGGGGGGGATTGTTAGCCCCCCCCCCCAACTTTTCTTTTTTTGCAAAGATATATATTATATAGGCATTAACCCTTTTGTTGGTTAACCACCCCCCCCCCTTTAATATCCTTCCGACGCGTATGCCTATGTATGAGATTGAAGCGAACCCGTGGTGCTTGAACTATATAAATTTCATATGAAGTAAAAATAGACAATATAATCATTCTGAAAGTTTTGTTTCGTTTCGTTTCGGCATGTTTCGTTTTGATTTCGTTTCGTTTCGTCTTGATTTCGTTTCGTTTCGGTAGGTTTCGTTTCGGTAGATTTCGTTTCGTTTCGGCAGATTTCGTTTCGTTTCAGTTCGTTTCGTTTCTATTTCGTTTCGCACTTTACAGGTACCCTTTTCTTCATGACTATTCTCTTTCACTTCAAAATGAAATATATACTGTAATAGCTTACTGTACATGTATTTGTAGAAAGGTAGACTTTGACTTTTATTGTCCCCCACTTGAAAAGTGGGAGAGTATATATTATTTAATGATAGGGTTGTCCGTCTGTTCGTCCAGCTGTACATGCGTCCATCTGTCTGTTACGAATTGGGGTACCCTTCTCTCATCCGCAACTCCACGTATACCACTTTAAATGAAATTTAATGAAACTTTCCCAGAATCTTTGTTACATACATGTACATGTAGTGTCATTGTGCACCTCCTATTTTGTCATTTGATCGGATAAACATTTTGGGTATCCCATAGCAAAACATCGGCACTGCCATTCTTTCTATAATATTGAAGGGCATCCATCTCTTATCCGCAACTCCTCCTATAACACTATATAAAATTTAGCTCTACTTGATAATATTGCAGATTCTTTATTACATAGACATTGTGCACCTCCTATTTTTCTTTCTGTTCTGACAGTATTTTTGGGTCTCCCAGAGCAAAACATGGACTTTGCCATTACACTGAATCATATAGGAGACGGGGGTATCATTTAGTGAGCTCAGTTTTGTTCAAAGAGGTCACTATTTAAACAATTTATATATAGATCATATACATTTTTAAAATCTAAATGAGGCATACACATACTCAGGAGACTACGTACGTTGGTTTCAAAAA
>NW_026929534.1:0-40078 GCF_032062105.1 Saccostrea cuccullata | reverse complement strand
AAAAAAAATTTTTTTTTAAAAATTTTTTAAAAAAAAATCGCAAAATTTTTTTTTTTCCATTACTTTTTTTTTTTTTTGTCAAAATTTTTTTTTTTTTTTTTTTTTATTTTTTTTGGAAAAAAAACCCCCTTTTTTTTAAATTTGAAAAGGGGAAAAATTAAAAAAAAACATTTTAAAAAAAATTAAAGGAAAATTTTTTTAAAAATTGGGTTTTAAAAAAAAATAAAATTTAAAAAATTTAAAAAATTTTCCCATAAAATTTTAAAGCATTGGGTAAAAAATTTTTTTTAAATAAATTTTTTAAAAATTTTTTGGAAAAAAAGGGAAAATTTTAAAAAACCCCAAAAAAAATTTTTTAAAAAAAACCCCCCTTTTAAAAAATTTATGTTTTAAAAAATTTTTTTTTTTTTTTTAGTTTTAAAACCCCCCCCTTTTCCTTTTTAAAAAAAATTTTTTAAAAATTAAAAAATTTTTTAAAATTTTTAATTTAAAACCCAAGAAAAAAAAAAAAAAAACCTTGAAAAATTTTGAAATTTTTTTTAAATTTTTAAAATTCCGGGGAAAGGAAAAATTTTTTTTTAACCTTTAAAAATTTAAAAATTTTTTAAATAAAAATCTTTTTTTTTGGGGGGGAAAAAAATTTTTAAAATTTTTTTTTTTGGGGGGAAAAATTGGCCCCCCCAAAGGTCAAAAAAAAAGCCAAGGTTAAAAATTTTAAACCCTGTTATTTTAAATTGGGGAAAAAAAAAAAATTTTTTTGGGAAGGAAAAAAAAATTTAAAAAAAAATTTTTTTTGGAAAAAATTTTTTTAAAAAAAAGGGAAAAAAGTTTTTTTTTTTACAAAATTTTTAAAAAAAAATGAAAAAAAAAAATTTTTTAAAAAAATTTTTAATATTACAATTTTTTCCAAAAATAAATAAAATTTTTTTAAATATTTTTAAAATAAAAAATTTTAAATTTTTAAAAAAAAAAAAAAAAAAACCCATAATTTTATTTGTTTTTTTTAAAAGAAATTTTTTGTTTTTGGGAAAAAAATTTTTATTTAAATTTAAAAATTGTTTTCAATTTAAAATTTCCCCCCTTCTTTTTTCCCAAAAATTTTTCTTTTTTAAATTAATTTTTAATTTTTGGGAAAAAATTTTATTTTAAAAAAAAACCCCCCTTTTTAAAAAAAAAAAAATTTTTCCGGGGGATTTTTGCGGTTTCTTCCCTTTTAAAAAAAAATTTTAAATATTTTTTGGGGTGAAACAAAAAATTTTAATGATCGCTCACCGTTCGTTCAGCGTTCGTTCACCGTTCGTTCAGCGTGCGTTCACCGTTCGCTCTTCGTTCACAGTATTGCGTTCACCGTTCACCGTGCGCTCGCGTTCACCGTTCACAAAACGTTCACCGTTCGCTCTTCGTTCCGTTTACTTTGCGTTCACCTTGCGTTCACCGTTCACTAATCGTTCAGTCCTCATTGTCATTCGGAACTCCGAAGTGAAAGGACTTATCTTTTTGATGGTAAGGATTTACATGTTTTTTAATTAAATAACTTAGATATCGTGTTTGAAGAATATTTATTTCATTGCAAAAATTTTCTATGATATTTATATTTCTGTAATTATAACTCAGATGTTACTTATTTCATGAATTTTCCCCGGAAAATAATTAATACATTAAGTACCCACATGTATGAAGAACGATGCTGAAAATTCAAAAAAAGGCAATGTACAAATGATGTATAATAATTAATCCAAGTCTTTTCAGGGCAAGAATACATAAAAAAATATTTCTACAGTAACACGTATTTAAACTACGTGTAAGTTTGAGAATTATGAACAATACTGCAAATATTCAGTTAATTAAATGTCTTAGTTAATTAAATTGGTGTGGTTATAAATTTTAGAAAAGACCAACTTTTTAAAATAGTCTAATATATTAGAGAAGAAAAATTCCTTCCTTCACCGTACCTAAACATATGTTTAAAAATATGTTTTTTTGCTATTCAGTATAATTAAGATCCCCTTCCCCGGTGCCTTTTCTCCCGAAATAAAATTCTTATCGAGTTTTTCCAGTATATTTTAATTAATATTTAATTTTTATTGTAACACAAGAAAATCAGTCTTAAAACCAACATTAATCAGTCATTAAACAACAGTTTTTTAGTATAAACTTGTGCCGACGGTAGTATTTTAAAATGGCAGGAAATATCTTCACATTCAATTTAAAGCTTAATCCTTCCAAGTATATATTGGAATTATTTTTTTTCTGTGGGAATGCAAAAATCAGATCTAGAATTGATAGGGAAAAATATTAAAATTTCTTGGAAAACTAAGTGACTCTTTGCCTTCGACATGTTCGGTGAAACGCGATTTCCACAAGTCCACTGTGTCGAATTATTCTGATCGACAGCACAAGCACGCTACTACAAATGTAGCACGGACTTCCTGTGAGCTGTGTGAGCTTGATGATGGAAAATAAAAGCCAATGATTACTGTCAAATGGATTTGTTAATCTAAAAAAAAAAAGATTACCTTTATTGCTTGGAATATTTAGGAAAAATAATTAGAATCTTTATTTGATACAACATATATCTGAGAATCGAGAGGGTTATCTCTCTCTCTTACTTTCTCTCTTCTCTCTCTCGTACATTTCTCTGTTCAATAAATACTTTGATAACATATTACTTATTTCTTTTGAAAATTTAATCTACACATGTATAAGAAATAATTTGAATGCCCCTTTCCAACATCTTGACCGAGTATAATCACGGCCGGGAAATGTCTACAAATACATGAAGAAGTTAGCTGAATAAATAGTCATAAAAGAATAAAAGGCATATAAATATAGAATATTTTGTAGTAGAATTTAAATAAAACGAGAATATATATGCAGTACGATAACAGTCAATGTCAACAGATAATTGTAAAATAAAAAAAAAATCCGTTATTTTACTCAGAATCGCTTTGGCACGGAAATACATGTACGGCTGTTTCAACCCCGTATAATGTAATTAATTCATTCTATCAGTAGTACTTTTATCTTCAGAAGTCCACATTATTTTATTAGTGAAAAGAATAACCATAATTTTTTACTATATAAGTAGATTAATTTATTTTTTAAGTACACGCCAGGCACGTAGCATCGTTTTTGAAAGTGGGGGGGCCAACCTGAGAAATTTTTTTTTTCTTTACCTAAAAAAATTTTAAAAGAAAAAAAAAAAAAAAAAAAAAAAAAGAGGTACTGTGAAAAATTTGCCAAAACACCAAAATCAGATTTGGGGGGGGGGGGGGGGGGGGTGGGGGGGGGGGGGGGGGGGGGGGGGGGGGGGGGGGGGGTGGGGGGGGGGTACTGGCCAACTTTTTTTCAAGTCGAACTTCCTTTCACTTCCAATTTCTTCCTACATTTCTTGCTTTGTATATACTGTGGTAAAAAGTGGGGGCCAACCATCTTTTCCATAGACATTTTCTATAGTAAAGGTAATGTTAGGAAAAAAGTGGGGGGGCCAGGCCCCCCCTGGCCCCCCCAGAATATACGTGCCTGCACGCGGTAACAAATACACGTTTGACGGCGATTAAAATCATGTTATTAAAATGTCGATTTAAACATAGGTATGTGCAGAAAAAAATGTTTTTATTTATTTATTTATTAATTAATTATTTTATTTATTTATTTCAGAAGTAGTTTTATCTTCTAAAGTCTACATTACTTTATTAGTTAAAAGAATAAGCTTAATTATTTACTTTATAAGATTAATTTATTTTTTAACTACACGCGGAAACAAATACACGTTTGACGGCGATTAAATCATGTTATTAAAATATGGATTAAAACATACGTATGTGTAGAATTTTTTTTTATTATTTATTTATCTATTTATTTCTCTTTTGTTTATCTATTGTTTATTTATATTTTTGACATATGAATTATAGAATAAAAGAATAATTTCAATATGAGGAAAAGACCGAAGGCATTCCGAATAAATCGTTCATCTTGCGTTCACCGTTCGTTCACCGTTCACTTTGCGCTCGCGTTCGCGCTCCGTTCGCGTTCTGCGTTCACTCACCGTTCACCGTTCACATATCGTTCAGCAAGTTGCGTTCACCGTTTGCACATCGTTCACTCACCGTTCGCTCTGCGTTCGTTCACCGTTAGTTCACCGTTCAGGTGGGAAAGTAGTACGTTTCAGGGACTGTACATGAGATTATCGATTGTTTTCAAGTATATTATGTGGGTATACTTAAATGAAATCTTTTGATATCTGTAGTTTATACAATAAACCTTTGGAATATCACCCATTTTTTTCGCGTTTTCGATCGTTAAAGCTGAAAAGGGCAGTTGACAAAAATTCAATTGCGCTTACTAACAATGCCTTATGAGATTTTCCGGTAAAATGTTGTTACACACTTAGTTCAAGGTCATAACGTTCAGAATATTCACCAATCAAAACATCGGAGAAGGTAGGGAAGGTGTCAAGAAGCGTAATGTTACATGATGTGCATCGGGGTTAAAATTCATTGTGTTTACAAACTTATGCTATTACAAATTACAAATGTGCAATATAAAATTCCTGGCAAAGCCGAGGTTTGATGAAGGCAACAGTATCTCTCTCTTACAGATCAAGACTTTTATTTTCATTGTGCATGATGTGTATCACATGAAATTTTTTTATCATTTGCTGATAAGTGTAAGCTTTAGAAATAAGAATTCGATAGTATCGGTAGAAAAGACCAGAACTAGGGGGCGGAGGCAAAGATGATTTTACATGTAGATTTGATACTGAAAGGCAAATCCCCGACAGGCTAGTAACATTTTGAAAATTCCAAAATACATGTATACTGTTATCGACTTAGCGAAATTCCTTTTGGTAATGGGTTAGCGGAAATCTCATTTTTCAACAGACGAAGATTATTGGACTTACAAATCTCTGTTAATATTTTCTCATGGTAATTTGAAGTTTTATGTAATTGGCGATTAACAAGAAAATGATCCCCAACATATGAATTAGGGAGGGGACCGTCAGAGAAAGATTCACGTAAACTGACCTGAGTAATAAAGTCCAATAAGTTTCCAGTTCTTGCATTAAATTCACCTCATATAATTGTCTCTCCATCTTTTAAAAAGTTGAAATTTCATTCTCAAGTTCTAGAAGGTTTTGTTCAGATGCCTTTTTTGTCAATGTACGGTTTCATGTAATAGAAACAGCAGTAAAGATGTTTATAAAGTGGTAGTCCTATTGCTTTATTAATTTTTAACCTAGCAGAAAATTCATTTTCTTTAACAATCTTGACAAAGTTGCTTACAAAGGGTTTCTAATACAATAATAATCCACAGAACTTCTACCTCTTTTAAAATTCTTTTAGAGCAAAAACATAATAGGTTGCATGTATCCTGGGAGATATCCTCGAGATTCTTTGTTCATTGTTTCCACACAAAACAAACTAAATCATATTGCAAATGGAGTGATTAAAAAAAAAATTCATCTAATTTGTTATAATTTAAACCATTCCAAAATCCAATATTCAACATGAAGATAAGTACATAGCTTTTAAAAAACAACTAGTCTACAGTAGCATTTTTACAATTCAGATACAAAATTATAAAAATGGTACCATAGTACATTAATGTTTAGTACCATAGTGATTAATAGACAACAGTAATTGATAATTACACATTATACTAACATGTAAATATCTTTAAAAGAACATATTTACACAGATGAAGAATGTTCATTCAAAAACCTTGAACATGTAGCAATAATTTTTTTTTTGCCTGTAAATGATTCATTATTGAGGTAAAATTCATCGTATTACAATCAAAACTAACATTAAAATCTATTTATTATTCAGAATTGTAGTATTACAACACGATGTGATGAGTATATCTATGTTGTTTGGTTAAAAGTTCTTAGTACTGAACGAGCTCCAACAGTCTTTGTATTACATCAGAAAGGTCTTGATGTCTTGCAGTCTTTCTGTTGTACGGTTGGTTCCACTTTGATTCTAGCCTGTTGCATGGTCTGATGCACGTATTAAATGCAATTTCTATTTCCGTCATACTGGGGGCCATTAGTAGATGTTTCAGCTTTGTGACACGTAATTTTGTCATACTTTTAACCCCTTTCGATGGGCCGAGATTAGTAAATTTGCGAGCCCTATACTGGTTTGGTGTGAAGCGTCTGTCTTCTTGGGGGAATCCTCTTTGTACATTTTGTATGGTTTTAGAAATATTCTCTCATTCAAGTGGTGTTTTAGTGCTCTAGCTAAAGCTTTCCATCATCGTTATTGAAGTGTATACCGTCGCCGCACACAAAGACTTCATTTTTCACATTAAGTTCTTCATCTCCTGAAATGCATTGGACATTCTCCATTTGTTTGATTAATTCCTGCAGTCTAACATTGAAAAGGCATACATTGTGATTGTATCTGCTTTCACCCAATCGTTGAAATAATGAGAAAACGTTCATTTCATCTGCTTTTCCATGTGCAATTTTTAAGAGTTGATGCATATCTGATAACACTTCTTCTGGATCTTATTTGAATGTCATTATTACCGACTCCAAGAATTATATGGTTAGTTGGTGATAACGACAGGATGAATTCCTCTGCTCCTTGCTCTGATTCTTTCTTGGGCCTAAAACCTTCACATGAACATTCTGATTTCTGTAGGATCTGTTCCATCCAAGTAGTTTCCATGAGAATCCAGAACAATATCAATGTTTTTATTTCTGCTTCGGATTTTTAACAAGTATGCGGTTTTCAAATTTCTCACTGCCAATGTGATCAATGATAATTTGGAATCTGTTTGAGTTGAGATTGCGATGTCTTCACTTTGAGATTCATGCACAATGGGGTTATCCCTTGGTTTTGCAGAGAAGATGGAACAATGATTTTCCTGTTCCTGACGAATTTTATTGTCTCTTTTCAGTTTGTCAATTTCCTCGGTGATTTCAATTACACACAGTTTCAACTGAACAATTTCTGTTTTTAACTTACCAATTTCTTTATAGTTGTTGAAGATCACCTCTGCGGGAATTCTCGCCATCTAATTCAGACATAATTTTGCACATCATCGACCCCATTTTTGTAAACTTTTCTGTAGAACTTCTACCTCTTTTTACATTTGTGTGTGTCTGTGGATGGATAAAAGGGTACTTGTTTGACCACTTTTTCAGTTATTCTTTCTGGTGTTTTGAACTCTTTTGTGTCTGAATGAATGGTGTTCAGGTCTGTAATGTAAGCTGGTTTTCAGGCATGACAAGTGCTTCGGAGTGTTCAGATCTTAAACTTTCAGCTGCATTTACTATTTTCAGAAGATAAAAATAACTCATTTCCTCCCCATGATGGACAGTGAAGACCTTTTGCCGTGATTACATGTGTATTGATGTAGATGTTGATGGTTATAATTTTTTGTTCCTCATCAGTTTCACAGTCAGACAACTTATTGTTCTTTCACGTGAACTGAATCGAGATTTTCTCACTTTTGCCATCAAAAGGTTTATCTAACCATAAACAGTTCAAATCGTTGTTTAGGCATCTCTTATATCTGTAAGAAATGGCTTTGATCCACAAGTCTTTCGTCCGAATTTACTCTGTAGCTTATCATATACACCCCTGTGGTTCGTCAATTCTTTCAATACTAGATATTTAGAACGCTGATGCGCTCAGAAGAATCCATGCAAACAGTGTGGGAATGATTCTTAAATAAACAAGGTGGCGTAAATCTGAATCTGTAGTTCTGTCAAATGCACATATCTCTCAGAATTTTAATTGCAATGTTTATTTTTTGTCTTATTCAATGGAGCTAAAATGTATAGGTGCTCCGCAATAGGATGTGTAAACAATTTCATATCCCCTACATTTCTTGTGTCAAATATCCCCATTAGTATTTGATCAATGTATAATACTTAATATCCACAAAATTCACAAACTTTCTTTCATTGAAATAAATGTAAAGAAGTATAACAACCTTTCAAGCAAGCCTACCTAAGCAACACCACACCCTCCAAACAAGCCTCCATTTTATTTCTTTATATGGATCAGTTTTGCTTGTCCCTCACAAAGTAATGCCTTGATAAACTCATACAAAAAAATGTGTTTTGCATCCTTACCTATTAAACAACAGGCATTATTCATTTTCACCGCCTAGAGAATTTCAAAGGGAAGGGAGATCAATCTCAATTACTGTTTTATTAGTGTAAAAATCGATTGAACTATACTTTTTTTCTCTTTAGTACATGCAACCCTGTCATGCCAATGACCTGAACAAGGTGCAAAATTAATAAGGAATGAGCACCTTTATTACAAATAATAAAGTAATCCGAGATATATGTTTGTAACCTAAAACCATGTGTAATATGAGAGTATAAATCTCATAATCATGAAACATTCAATAGGTTAAGTAAAAAAGCGTTTTACTTGCAGATAAATGCAGCTGTGTATGAAGTCATCACTTTTGCTAATGGCAAAATTCTACACGAAGCTACGTTCGTGTAGATCGCAAAGTACCCGTAAGTGCAAACATTTTAAGTATGTTTTCTTATTTGCTGTTTATTTCAATCACATCGGTGTTATAAATCTTAAAAAATGTAATAATAGTATTAATAACTTCTTATGTCAGAATATTTGTTGATATGATCATGATGATACAACATCTTTTTTATTCAGCGTTAAATACTGTGACTTCGACTCTCAATCATGTATTACCGAATAAAAGGAAAAGAATCCCTCTTTGATAATTAAATTCACTACGTTTTTGGTAAAGACCAAACAACATTTAACTCTTTGTATTTAAAGCATTTATATTACAAGTACCTGGGGCAACCTTAATTCCTAAACAAAAAGGTGATCTGTTAAGGCGTACGTGTAATTCTAATGTACAACGTACAGGTATATGCACACGTTCACGTCGGTCTCCAAAATCTCCCTATATCATTATCAAATAGTAAAAGGTATTTGGACACAGATTTGAATATTTTCTATATAATATCACGAATTATGTATTTTAATAGCATTTTACACAAAAATTAATTAAAAATCTTATTTCATTTCAAAAGTTATTAAAACTTCAAATATTTTGGCGGGTTTGATAAAGTGGTAATTTTGTTGTGTATTAATGAGAATATTTGAAACTTTTAAAATCATTAAAACGTTTTTGATTTTATGATAAAATTGAATCTCTTAAAGAAAGGTTCAATAAAAATGTCATGAAGGAAAACGTAATTAACATAGGCTCTTGAAAATTAAAACTTAAGAATTTGAGAATATATCCACTATTTTTGCTATGTTTTCATATTCATCCTTTAGGGCTGTCATATTTTGTAATACTCTATAAAATAGGAACATTTGGCAGTTTAGATGCCCCTCTGGTAGAGAGAGGGTAGAATTATATTCTACACACATTTATATTGTATAATATACTAGGGTTGTCCCGTAAAATCGTGGACAAGTTGTCTAGTTTGAAAAATAATCATCACTGGGTTCTGAAATTTTCACCACTTTTTAGTAGATAAATTAAGAATATACATAACATATTTCAAATAGATATATGCATAGGTAAACAAATTGTGATATTTTATGTTATGTACTGTATCGCCCTACGGCGCACGGATGATAACGTCTAAGTGTCTAAAACAGCGTCACGTTTCATCTTTGCTAAACTTAAAGTTGGATAAGCCCCACTTAAATTTAGAAATTTTATTGTTTTACATATGTGAGTGTTTATTACCAGTTAATAAACCATTGTGGCACACTCATGCCATCTTCTGAATATTTATGAGCAAGTAACGGACAGTATTCTCACCGTCATTCAACTAAAAGAGAATCTCACATCGACAGTCGACAGTGACAGCGTCCTTTGCTACAACAAATGGCAGTCTGTCCATATGTTTTGTACTATCTGGGGACTCGACCACGAAGACTTAACTAAGAAAACTTTCATTTCATTTATATACTAAAGAACTGGTGATATTTTTCATATTTTCTTTCTTCTGTATTCATTTAAAGTCTTTTTAAGGCGTCATTAAAACATCCTAATCTATCTGAACTGCTTTCCGGTGCGCCGTAACGTCATAAAAAGTCGCCATTTTTCGTGTATTGTGTTTAACTTTTCCATTTCAAATGCTCTGGAAACAAAATTTAACCAAATGCCTTGAAATTTTTAAAAAGACGACAGAATTAATTGAGGAATGGAATTAGGATAATTTTCATCCTAATCTTATATATTGAAAACTTTTATTACGAATTAATTCTTGCGTCTTCTCTAATATAACCTTGTTATTTTTACCGTGCGCCGTAGGACCGTACCTTGTGCACATTCAAGCAGAATAAAATCTTTATATATATATATATATATATATATATATATATATATATATATATATATATATATATATATATATATATATATATATATATATATATATATTCAGCTTAAAAAACGCAACAACACTGTATATCCTAAATGTCGGATCTACCAAGTAGATACAAGGTCCACGATGGAAATTTATATAAAGCACTAAAAATGGTCACACAAGAACAATAAAAATTGTCAAATTATTAATCCCTGTCCCTTCCTCAGGACAAAGAAAAAAGTTAAAAATTCATAAGAACAAAGGAAAAAGAGAAACAAAAACAACTAGCACTACTACTAAACTACTAAACACTAGATATTTTAGGTTCTTAATTACATCGATGAATTGGAAATTTTTAAGAACACTAATAAAGAAAGAAATTTGTATACAATTGAAATTAGCCTACCTGGAAAACTTTCTTATATATATATATATATATATATATATATATATATATATATATATATATATATATATATATATATTTATCAAAACATTATGATACACTTAAATATGATGAATAAACATTTACTGAAAATTTCAGCTTAATTTTTCATCTTTTCAAGAAAAACACTTTGTCCACGATTTTACGGGACAACCCTCATAGTATTACTGATCTAATATCATAGTTTGAACAAAAAGTTATTCTAGCATTTGTATTATTTGCTTCAAAGTGCTAAAATTTGGCATTCTTTATATAATCCTATAGTAAATGTACCTGTATTTCGAGACGGTCCCTCAAAAATATATGGACGGTAGATTTTCCTTAAACTTGTACATGAACACTAAAGTAAATGTAAGTTATATATGGTATAAAAATGAAGAGTTTCATTATTATAGTTTTCACACACTAAAGCCTCAGTCGGCCCCCTTAAATAATAAGATGTTAAAGGCTTTAGAGATGACAAAAAGATGGATCTTTTAGCAGGGCAACAATGCCTCCCTATAGAAGTTTTATTCCTTGGAGAATGTGGTGCTGGAAAAAGTTCTACAATAAACAACATTCTGGGAATGAAAGCAAGTAAAGAAGGCAAAACGTTTTGTCGTGACGGGATGACAAAGGATATAATTCCTTGTTTTGGAAAATGCCCACCAGGTCTCATGCCAGTACATTCATCAGGTTGTATCGGAGAGAGAGAGAGAGAGAGAGAGAGAGAGAGAGAGAGAGAGAGAGAGAGAGAGAATTATTCCAAACTTAAATAAAAGTATGTTGATTTTTTTAGACGCAGATATAATAAGAAATAATCCAGAAAACGATAACTACAAGGAAGGTAAAGAAGAGTCTTCTGTGAATAAAAACTCAATCATTCCTGCCAAATGACACACCAGTTTTTTTCAAAGTTCTTCCTTTAATTCAAAAAGAAAGGAAAAAGTTCCACGCTGTAGCTCTTGTGTTTCCAATGACAAGATATACAGAAGACAGAAAAAAATTTTTACAAAATGTTTACGACGCTTTTGGTCAGAAGCTTTTTAAACATGTCATCATAATTTTCACAAAACCCGAAGATCTTGAGAAAGATGTAGAAGATGAGATTGCTGATGTTGCAAATGAAGACAAATTATTCGAAAAATATTTATCGGAATCAGGAAACAGATACATTGTGTGGTTTAGAGATCAAGACAAAAGAAAGGAATTGCTAGAGGATTTTTATAAGAAATTGAAAGATGTGCTTTCAGTCAGGAAACAGACTAATAACCACGAAAAAAAAATCTCGCGTGTGTTTATTTGTAGTTACCTGTACTCTTTCACTTCTTTTTTCTTGTTTATCTTTCTTTTGTTATATTTCTATATGTAATGGATATATTATTTCTTTGCTTTCTCAGACATTACCACTTCCTTTTTTTGAGCTTGAATTGAGGTGTAATACTGCTGGAAAAAAGGCAAAACTATTTGGTCAGGAATAGGAAATTTTGAACGCTTCAATCAGAAATATTAGTTCTTAAACATTGTATTGTAAAGAAAAATTTTTCATAGTTTCTTGTCATCTGTTTTACAATGATTTTTTTTAGTAGGTTTATTGATGTGACAAATCAGTTATGATATATATTTTTCTTCTTTCTAAACAAGACATTGTCTTTTCTCATGTAAATTTATAATACAGTGTATTAACCTCTTTGCTCTGATAAAATAATGTGATTTATTCCAAAAATATATTTACATGTGCTTTTTAAGGAATGAATCTAATTCATGGCAAACGTATTCGAGTATTACCTGGTTTGGGTCAGTTTACAATTTATAATCCGCGAAGCGGGGCCATGGATTGGAGTCATTTATTAAACATGTGTAATTTATTTTAAAATCATTAAACAACTGTGGGTGTAAATTTCGTTGCTTTTTATTTGTTCAAATTTGCCATTTAATAATTCAACCGTAGTAACAGAAGTGATGAAAAGCAACGGGAGGTAATAACTGATGCATAGACTTAGCAACCATGGTATATTTGTTTACATGTAATTAGATCGAGTCACTGTCTGAGGTTTATTGATTGAATGATTGAATATTGTTTAACGTCCCTCTCCAGAATATTTCACTGATATGGAGACATCACCATTGCCGGTGAAGGGCTGCAAATTTAGGCCTATGCTCGGCACTCAGGGCCTTTGAGCAGGGAGGGATCTTTATCGTGCCACACCTGCTGTGACATTGGGCCTCGGTTTATACGGTCTCATCCGAAGGACCGCCCCATTTAGTCGCCTTTTACGACAAGCAAGGGGGTACTAAGGACCTATTCTAACCCGGATCCCCGCGGGGCCTGTCTGAGGTTTAAAGTACATTTATTAAATTTGTTATTTTCCATGAAATCTGAGGATTAATTGCATGGGAATAGATGATTCAGTTTGTTGTCAAGGGGATGTGTACCCAAGCCAAACCAGGTTATACACAATACATGTAATTGCGTTCCTTTGGATATTAACCAACCATAGGCTAAAATATAAACAAAATTAAAGAAGAAGTATAATTTAATACAAGTCTTGTCTTGTAATTAACTTAAGAATGAAAATGATGTGAAAAATGAAATGTATCCTGAATCATTGGAATTCTATGCATAAAAACTATATAACTCATTTTTCTCACATGCATTTCTAAATTCGAATTGTGACGTCATAAATATGTGTATTTTCACGTAATACTATTTTCTTAAAATGTTGTAGAAGACACTAATTTTCAATGAAATTTTCTTTCAGAAAAAATGTTCAAAGGCATCACCAACAAAATTTTTGAGATATGTGATTTTTTTATTGTATTTTGCACAACGTATCAAAAAATTAAAGTAGGGGAAAGCTGTGGACACTATTTGCTAAAGGAAAATTCCCCTTGAAATCGGTCATTTTGATACTCTTTCTGTTTGAAATAGAGAAATGAATCAATTTAATAATGATATATTCCAAAATGGTAAAACTCAAGAATTCTAAAGGGTGTTAAGAAACTTCGTTCCACAAATTTCTTTTATTTTCGAAAAGAAATGAAATGAGTGGATATTTACAATTTGTAATATTTCATGTTTACAGAGTCCATTATTGCTGCCAATAAGGTTTTGAATATCTTTTGTTAGATTAATAGGGAGAGGGCATGTATTAAAACAGATGATAACTTTTCAGAAAAAAATTGGGATGACGCATATTTGTGACATATATTATGCACAGATGTCAATAAATCCTTTCAGAATACTTTTCTTTCTTTCCTAACGTTAGCACAGTGACTATGCAAAAATTATCAAATTTGTGAAAAATTTCAAAATGACAAACCTATTTTTTTAAAATGATCTATCATTCCTTTACCTACGATCATCAGCTTGTCTGATGCCAGATAAGCTATGAAGAAACAAAAGTAAATTATCCTTTATTCTCAGTCAAAATGACCAACATTTTTATCATAAGAGTGCTTTAAAGATGTTCTACATATTTTCATTTAGAAGAAATATTCTATAATTTTTCGCTAGAAATGAATTGCTATAAATCTATAGCACATTCTTTTGATTTTGTCAGACTTAACAAATCATCTCTTTCTTTAAGCACTACTTCGAAATTTTTGAAAGTTGTTCATTATGGAACGAAGACAGAAAAGATTTTTTTACAAAATGTTTACAACGCTTTTGGTCAGAAGCTTTTTAAACGTGTCACCATAATTTTCACAAAACCCGAAGATCTTGAGAAATTTGAGGGAGATAGGATTGCTTATGTTGCAAATGAAGACAAATTATTCGAAAAATATTTACCGGAATCAGGAAACAGATACATTGTGTGGTTTAGATATCCAGATAAAAAATGATTTGCGGGAGGCTTTTTATGAGAAGTTGAAAAACGTGCGCTGTCAAGAAATTAGACCAATAATCACCAAAGGAAATCTCGAATGCGGGTACGGGGGTTATTTTTTTTTTAAATTTATTTCTATAGCATTCATTCTTTTGATATGTTTCCCATGTCAAATTTGCAGCTTATATTGCTTTAATTAATAGTTGTGATTAAACCTTATCTTTAAACGTAAGGATGTGTGTTACACACAAATAAACCCTTATTGAACCTACATCAAAAGAACAACCATCAAATTCTAACAAAATATTTAATAAGTCAAAGGACGAATAAACAGAAAGAAACACGCACGCTAACCCTCGATTCCCGCCTACATTTTGGAACCATCTAATTCAATATGAATAGCAATTTGGTAATAAAATCTTTGTTTAATACAAAGAACAGTTCAATGGTAATTGATAAATTGTCTTAATACCAGCCCTAAACAGTAAATTTTCCATAATTCCAGCTCTTGAAAAAAAGGGGGTAGACGATATTTTTCATTGAAATCGGAGTTTCAAGGATAACTGTATTTTGATATACTCTAGGATATGATTAAATGTTCCTTATATATTTTCTTATGTTTTAGGCAAATATATAAAACATAAATATTTCAATGAAATATAATGTTTCAGTTGTATATCGCTTTAAAATTGGTGGAAAATAAGCATTTTTATCGTTTTTTGTCAATAAACATACGTCCCCCCCCCCCGTGTCACACAAAAAGCTATGGTATGAATTTGTGAAATACGACTCCATATTACCTGTTAAAGGGAATTTTTGTGACACGGGGGGGGGGGGGGGAAGATGTTTTAAAAATATTTTCCGTTTTCCATTGATTTCTATAGTGAAAAACACAAGTTTTACCAAAATTTTAGAGTTATCTCTTTTTGTTTTCCCAAATAAATAATGTTTTACGAAAATTTATATAATTATATATAAAAAATATTTAAAATTCACCGAATATGTTAACTTTTAAAAATTGACTTGGAGGTAGGCGTTAGAATAATGCTATCGTTCGCAGTTCTTTCAACAAAGAACATTACCTATTTTCATTGGAGGAGACATCATCATAGCACAAGTTTAGAAAAGCTGATAATTCTTTGACTTTTTTTTCTCTCCTTAGACTTGGAAAATTAAAAAGACTTGAAAACATTACTTAATACTTCAATAGTTATAAATATGGAAAAATCACACTAGTACATCTTTAAAATTGAAAAAAAAATTCAGAATATGTTAGCTCAAAGTAAAATTGATTAAATAAACTTGGGAAAAATATAGCAAACCAGGTAAAGAACTTTATTCGGTAATAACCAATATTTGCCCTCAAAATCAAACTTTGATGGAGGTATATTTAATTAAGTTCTTAAACAAGGGAGTATATGCTGACCTCAAAGCACTGAATATTTTCATAAGTAATGACGTCATATGTACGTAATGACGTCACAAACATGACGTAAATTTCAGTTTTTTATGAATTCTACAGAAAAATGTACATATTTCGTCGATATTTTGAGTAAAAGTCACCGAGCGCATGTGTGTTCAGGATCAATATTTTGATATAATGTGTAGAATGATAATATCAATGAAATATGTAAATATTAATCCTGAACAAACATGTGCTCTATAAATTTAAAAGCTAAAACTTGAAATTTTGTCCCTTTTGTCCTCTTTCTGAAAAAATTTCTAAAATTGGACTAGTTTGTGATGTCATAAAAACAAAAATTGTGAATAAACTGCTTTGAAACTATAATATGTTCTGTTAATTTATATTTCTCATACAATTTATTGAATTCAGCACATTTCATGAAGTTTTCAAAATGTAACTTTTGTGGGGGCAAGTATATGCAATATACCGCATATAGTTCTTTTATGGAGATAAGCAAAATCGAAAAAAATCAGCTTTCTTATTTTTCTGAGTTTTTTATCATTTGTTTTTCTTCTTAAAATTCACCGCCCCGAGGGGATCCGGGTTAGAGTAGGTCCTCGGTACCCCCTTACTCGTCGTAAAAGGCGACTAAAAGGGGCAGTCCTTCGGATGAGACCGTATAAGCCGATGCCCTGTGTCACAGCAGGTGTAGCACGATAAAGATCCCTCCCTGCTCAAAGACCGTAAGTGCCGAGCTTAGGCCTTAATTTCAGGCCTTTACCGGCAATGGTGACGTCTCCATATATCAGTGAAATATTCTGTAGAGGAACGTTAAACATTATACAATCAATCAGTCTTAAATTCACCCGTCTTCCAACAGGGCAGATAAGAACCAAAGGTATTTAGGGGGTTCACTCAGGATTCTTATATAAGTAAGAAGAGGAGTGAAACAAGGGTAGCTGAAATAATGTAACCCTTTCCGTTGTTTTTATCTGATATTTTCTGAAAAGGGCTACAATTTCACAGCATCTCCCTAATTGTGCAAACATATTCTTTTAAATACGGGTGACTGCAGGCAGAATAAATTGTTTTTACATTCAACTTACTTCTAATAAGACGACATTTTTATTCACTTTTGACAGCATAGCTTGTTAAACGCGAAAACCATGTAAAATAAATCTGTATATTTACTTGTCGTTTTACTCAGCAGCCATAGCAGTGAGAATTGCGCTTGAAATTTAGAAAAACTCAATAAAGCAAATGTCGATGTTTATAAATAATTGTGTTGAATTTTCTTCTAAAATAAGGTAATTCCAAAGAAATCCACACCCTATAGATCTTTAATCTCATTGACCGTCCCTAAATAAAATATGTCGAAGTCATAAAACATGGCGGACAAATTTTAGTTGAGATGTTGACATATACGAAAAATACGGATATATGGGTTGTTCTGTATATTTTTGGATCGATTTATGTCTGGGATAGCTACATTTTGGAAGTCCAGGGAAGACATATAAAAAAATAACCGTTTACTGACAATTTGAGCCGAAATCCGTGTGGAGTTGCAGTCCTCTCCCCAGAAAGGAGAAGGCTACATTATTGCAGCTAAACCAAGGGGATAACATGTAAGTAAACAAAAAAAAAAAAATAAAGAATTTCAATTTGTTACAATATGTATGTAATCGACGTGTTCATGTTGTTGATATTGTTCTCTTGCATGATATGAACTTCACATGTCTCACGTCTGATCTATCAGATCAAAGATCAAATTGATTGCCTCCAAAACCGTACTCTAAAAATCAGACACCCATTAAATTCCTATCAAAATGCCTGGAATGTACCCCGGTAGAATATGTATCTGCAAAACGAAAAAAAAAATGATATAAACTTAAGATCCATCCCATCGACTCCACTTTCTTCTTCTTAACAATCTGGTATAATTAAAGATTACTCAAGAACTAAAATTTACTTAACCCCTTCTCTACCGCATCTATCAATATGACCGATAGCGCGTTAAAACATCGCGATAACAGGACCTCTGTATATTTTTAATAATAGCATTAAGGTATATAAATTATACATCATCTTTTAGGAAATTTTCTCTACTTTCAGACCCTGTAAAAATTTTGAGCCTTATTAATCGGTAATGAATAGATTTTACGTTTTGAAGACATTCATGACTTTTTGAAAATGACGCAATTTTCCAAAGCAAGGAATATCCTGACGATAGGTATATTTTTTCCTGATTAAATCATTTAAACAAAATTAATATATTTAAAAAGGATATTTTCTCTGCTTTTAAAAAATGTAAAAATTATTGATTTTACTTTTAAATATTTTGTAAAAACAAGAATTTTCTTCCACGCATGTGATTTTTCTGGGTTTGATTCGTAATATTTAAATTAAACGCAGTTTTACCTTTATTTCTGTGTTGAAATAAGGAAAACAAAATATAACTGGTTAAAGTAGAGAAAATTTCCATTTCAACAAGCCTTCACTGGTCTCTTTATTTTCGGTATTTTCTTAATTACCATAGTTTGAATTTTGAACCTGCGCGTAATTTTTGTAGAAAATTTGAATGTAGTCAATATTTAACGTCAAGGTCGTTTTCGTTGCGCCTCATTCGGAACAACGTTTAGTACTATTATATTTAATTAAATATTTTTATTTAAATAGATGCATTATTTAAAAAAAAATTGTTTAAAATAACAGTAATTATCTTTACACCTTTAGAGAAATATAGTACATATGTATTTTTGTTTATTTATGCATTGTGCAATAAGTTCATTCAGTGTTGATTAAAAAAATGTTTGATTCCTAAAGGTCTACGTCAAAAAAATCAGATTTATTGCTGTTTGCTTTAAAATATATTCTTAATATAATATACAATTAAACATATACTTACCTGAAATTTAAAAAACTTTGAAACACAATGATTTAATACAAAATCTCGCATTTACACGACTCATTACAGTATGAGTTGATATTATTCGAGATTAACACGTGTTCCGCTGTAGCAGTAAACAACAACAGCATGGATTTTCATGATTATTTTACGATGGAGAACACGTCAATTCATCAGATATGACGGGTCTTTTCTTTGGCATTAGATGTGAGTCAGTATTGATTGAAAAGTTTAAAAGTATTTTAGAGTACATTGACTGAAATGAAAAGACATCATACAGTTATAGACTACCAAGGACCTATATACGGGTACTAGAGATGTCGGACTATAACAGAGTCGGACCATTACAAAGTCGGACTATTACGGAGTCGGCCTATTGCAGACTCGGCCTATGCATTTAATGACATTTTGCAAAGTAAATTAAAAGAAATATGTTCATTTTATTTTAAATGATTAAGTTAGTTTTTAAGTATTATGAATAAAACAAATATGCATTTTTTATTATTTAATTTATACTAAGTAACTTAAATACGAGTTACGAAATATTTATTTAGTCTTTGTTCAACTGCATAAAACCTCATGTTAATGCTTTTTTTGAAAAAAAATATTTACAGATAATGCAATAAATAAAAAAAATGCAAAATTTTATTGTTTAAATTGCTTATTGTCTATTTATGCATACCACGGTTGGTTTACTTGGAATACACAAAGGTGACACACGGAACTCGGGAAGCCATATCTAGAGGTGGGGGGGGGGGGGTTAGAGAGGATATGCATGTACCGGTGCAAACAAAGGGGTACTAGTGTCTCTTTGACACTAGTAGACTCAAAAACACTTATATAATTATTTTAATTGATGTTTTATTAATTGGTAATCACATTTACTCAAATGAATGTATATATAACCTATTAACCTATAAAACTGGAATTTTCGATTTCTTCAAAAAATTAATGAATATAAATCGTTTGCGTTTATAACAAACTTTAAATATATATTTCTCTTCATATTTGTATATTCTCGGTCGACAAAAAGAATAGTATGACCATTTTTATAGGAAAGAAATCTTTAAACCACATCAACACAATTAAACATATTTATCTGGAATAAGATTTTTTTTTTGATACAACTGAAAAAATATCCTAATTATAATTCCATGCATAATATATATATATTAAATATAAATATTAATCAATTTATTCGTTAAACTAAATAAATTTATGCTATATATCTTAAATTTTTAGCGGTAGGCCGAGTCTGTTATAGTCCGAGTCTGTGTAGGCCGACTCCGTAATAGTCCGACTTAGTCATAGTCCGAGTTTGTTATGGGATGAGATCTCACGTAATCCCTATATACTATAGCAGTAGACTGGACCCTGGCTACACATGTACATGTGATATGTAGCCGTTCGCTGGTTTGACATCGTCGGTAACCCAAAAATGATACTTTTCGGCTCTTTCAACGATTACAAAAACTTTTTTTTCCGATGACAAAATTGTTTACAATACAATGTCACTGTTTTCTCAATATGGAATCTGAATACTGTGTTGACTGATCAATAAAATATTTTTGTTCGATGTACTCCGTCCCCTCCGATCCACATTTTCAAGATGGGTAGGTAGGTGGTTCAATTTTCGTGTGGTTTACACTGCTGAAGAATTGATAACTGTCATAAAATCACAGATTTCTTTGCATTACACATTTGACATGTTTGTTAGCTACACAAGTTTATTGTTATAAAAACTTTCAGTCAAAAAGCATCCTATAGAAATTATACATCTTTGCTTTAAAATGAAACAATTTTAGTAAATTTAAAAAGAGTTCTTAAAATGAAAGAAATAACAAAGAAGCGTAAGGAAGAAGAGGAACAACGCCAGGCAGAGGCTCGGAAACAGAAAAATAAAAGTTTACAGTGCTGAAAAAATTATTGGCATGGATAAAATATGATTGCTTTTCATTGTGTTGAACTGTTACCAATCAGTTATCCTGTTGGCCATAACTGACCTCCTTTATAATTTCATTCAAGAAATAACTGTGTGGTCACTCATCAATAGCCCCCAAACTTTAAAAAAATTGAGTATAAAGTCTCTCAAGGAGACACAATTTGGTGAGTGATTTTTACATGCATTGTATTCAGAAGAGTAAAAGTTTAATATTTCCACTGCACCAAGGTGCGACTTTTTGCACATGCTAAAAAAATAAAACATTTGAGAAAAAATTGTGATAAAATAGCTTAATTAAGCTATTCAGAATAGCATTCTAAGTACATTCAAAGAAAAATGAAACATGACATAATTAACACAAACACATAAATTTTTTTTAGCACGTGTAGTGTGCTGGTACCATTTAGGCTTCAGAACTTTCTTCTATGAAGACCCACTTGCTAATCCCACCAATGGCCACCATGCAAAGAAAAGACGATGATGTGGAGGACATAGGTGCTTAGTTATTAGTAAGTCAATTTGATTGCAGTCAAAATTCCTCATTGTCACTGGACGGCTATTAGTCAACACTCCCAGGTACATGAGTAGCCGGACTGGCGCATTGGTTAGAGCCTCTGCCCTATAGTCACGAAGTAAGGAATTGATCCTTACATTGCATGTTCGAATCTTACTATGAGACATGGAGACCTGTTCTTCTGATGAGACACTATAAAAATATCTTATATTATACTTATACTTATATAACCCAATTAAGGTCCCTTGTCGCAGTAGGTGCTTACATGAAAAAGATCCCTCACAGCTCAATAGCTGTAAGTGCCGAGTATAGAACAAAATGTGCATCTGTCCACCGACAAGTGGTGGCGTCTCCATTTGAGAGAGAAATTCTTGAGAGAGACATTTAATAACATACAAACAAGCCCACATATATAAACACCTTGTCCCAGGGATTTTTCTCTGAAGTAATAGTTTTCAGTCCAACATGCCCTTTCTCTTAACAACCCTTGACAACAGAAACTAAAAAAGGATACTTCATGCATTTGATAAAATTAATGGTTAATTATGCTATTTTTTAAAATTTATAATTGATTAACCTTGATTGTTTAGTATAAGGCTTGCAATATTTCAGTCATAATACATTGACTTCCCCAAACCATTTAACTACAAGTATGACAAAATATGACATATATAATATAATATATATGATATGCTTTATAAAGACTTTTTAACAATATTATAAAACGAAAATTATATCAATGTGCCAATTGTAGATTTCTGTATAAACTGAATTATCTGATTAAAACTACATATTCGATTAGAAAAGCTTTTTCAAAACTTTTTTTTTTAAATTTGTTACAGGAGTCGGGACAGAATACATTTAGAAACTGATCATGCCTAAGTCAAATCAAAGGAGTTCCCTCGGTCTTTCAGAGAGATGGCAGAGAGTTCATTCAACATGAAGATGATGTGCACATAATGTAATCTGGAATCTAAAGTTAGAGATAAAAACCTGCAAACTTACTAGCAAATAAGCCTATCTGCTTGTTCATCATTCTTTGCGGGATACTTCACTTTTAGGAATGCTCTTTATTTCTATCAATGATGCAAGTGGTTATTCAAGATCATGTCATGTGATATAAGGAATTCTGACTTTTGACAGCATAAGTCAAGGGTTTGTGAGAAGAGTAGCAAATGCTAAAGAAATCCTTGGATACTGAAATTCAGTCATTGTATGCCACATAAACTGGATGAGTGAAAGATTATAGCTGAAGTTCTGTGCTTGTCCATCTTTGCTGTTTTTTCATATGCTTATAAAATGACAAAAGTTGTTTTAACAAGTGACCCAGTAAAGACTTGAAAATGTAAAATAATTCTTGTAAGAAAAGAAAAATTGTAAATGTTTTCTTATACAATGTATTCTAGATGACAAAGAATGTGTTTGACTAAGTTTTTGAAAATGACAAAATAAGTTCTCTTTTGTGTAATTAAAAAATGATACTTGTTGCAATACATTTTTACCTTAATATGATTTTAATAGTATTTGTCACTTAGATTGAAATACTTGAGAACACATCTTACAAATTTTGTTCCAGTTTACTTAAGTCAGAGATATATTTTTTGAATGACAACCAAGATTTGCAAAAAAAGAAAAAACAAAGTAAAACAAAACTATTCACTTTTGTGATATCTCTTTTGATTTTGTTGTTTACAATTTTATGTGTCAGTTATTGGACAATATGTCCATAATAATTGCAGCATTTCAAATTTGATATATACTTACAATTTAAGGCAGATTTCTGAACTGATATGACCTTGACCCCCAAAGAACAGAAATTTCAGGGTCAATACTTAAGACAATTATTTGTTGGATGTTTTATACAATATTTTTGACCTTATATCTTACAAACCATGGAAAACTGTCTAGAATAAGAAGTAAGAAACCTATATAGCCAAAAAATTGAATATTGTTGTTGCTTAGCAACCATTTAAAGGTCATTTAACACAAATTTGAACAAAAATATGATGCCTTCTAAAGAGTAAATTCAGAATTTTCTTCTTAAGCATCCATTGTTACAAATTTTAGGAAGAAAGATGAAAAGTTTTGGGAAAAATTTCTAAAATTTTGCACTTATTTGACCTTTGTCCTCCAAGAAAAGTGAATCTGATGAGGTCAAACTTTAAGACAATTATCTGATGGATATTATTTCAGTATCATTACCCCACATTTGACTTTACAATGTAATGGAATGCATAAATGTGTGTGGGATGAGTAAAAAAACAAGAAATACTGCCTGAAAATTGAAAAATACTCCGTTGCTTAGCAACCTTTTTAAAGTCATTATTTGCAGTATTGAAAAAAAAGTTTATGTGATTAAGGTAGAACAGGATAATGCCCTTTTGTGGGTTTATTATGAATTTCCTATTTCAATGTGTACAGTACCGACCAGACCCAACCTGACACCCAAGCAGTCCCAGAAAGCAGTCCCTGGGACTGCTTTGGGACCGCTGTGGGACTGCTGAGGGACCGCTGTGGGACTGCTCTGGGACTAAAAAGCAGACCCAGCAGTCCCAGCTCTCCCTGGGACTGCTTTCTGGGACTGCTTTGTTCACTCATGTGTAAAAAAAGGTTCTGAGTGACATGATAGCTCCGCCCCCTTGTGTATTCTGAATTTGCAGGCCCCCTGTTGTTTTGTTTACTTGCAGCAGAGATGAGTTTAAACTGTTTAAAAAGCAAGGATTTCTTACAATCTTTTAAAAAGTAGTAATTATTTTAGTTAATTAATATTTACTCAGACTGTATATTTACACAAATGTAGTTTAGAATCACATTCTTTTAAAAAAAGTTGTAAAATAAGGAAGTCAGGAGTAGATTGATTTTTTTTCTCTAAATATGAGATAAGGTTTATGAGAAAAATTTCAACACGTAGGCCTTTTTATAAAGGGGGTATTAAATGTAAAATTAAATACTAAAATTTTGCATTGGAACTATTTGAAAATAATTATTACAGTTAGATATAAGATTTTTAATAGAAAAAGGAACATGTTTTAACCCTCAAATAGAAAACCTCACACTTTACTAAATGACCATGAAATAAAATTAATTAATTAATGCTACCATTTTCCCGTTACATATACAATGTGTATAATCACTGGGGAAATTATAAATGAATTACCGGTAGTTTTAAATTATGAACAAGTTATTTAAAGAGTACATTAATTTTAAAAATAAACAGTTGAAAATACCGGGAATTGTGATTTATTTATTTTTTTTTTGTTTTGCTTCTGTTTGCCTGGCCGATTAATGTGTATAAAAATGGTACCAACACTCGCGGTTTCAATCGCCTTTGGGCAGAAAATCAATGTATGTTATTTGTGTAAACATGTCAACGTTTCACATCATTGAACACGCTGGTCAGCAATGACCCTAATTTCAATCTATGTAAAGCAAAAATAAAATTAATAAATGAAATATGTATGAATTTATTTCAGGATTAATTAATTTTGAACATAATCTGAGGGTTCCATTCTGGTGATCTACAGATGTACACTCTAACATTTACAAATAAATCACTTAAAACTTAAAGCACAGTATTATAGAGATGGAGAAAATTTAAATAATTAGATTTACATAACAGTAAAAATAATCATGACTGAAAAATAATACTTGGCAAAATTAACAAAGAATTTTTTTAAAGCCCCAATATTAATACTTAAGAAAATTTATTTGAGTATCCCGGTAGTATTGAAATTGGCCATTTAACGATAAGATCTATTTAAAGCTAATTCTGATGAAAAATAAATAATTCACGTTTAATTTTCTGTATAAAAATAAAAATGGGACACAGTATCAATCACAGAAAATAAAGAAATCGAATTATTAATATACCAAATAATTGTGATTAATTATTATTAATAAATATAAATTTTTAATTTTAATAAATTTTAATTTTGGACTGCTCTGGTGTAATATTCATGTTCAGTTTAATTTTATACATGTACATGTGAAAGACTTCTTCCTTCAATTAATATTATTTCAATTTGTTTCAATGCGCGTACTGATCGTAAATGACCATCGCATGTAAGGATTCCAGGCATACTACACAGACTTAATTTCTACAGCCTTTTAAATTAATAGTTCCATTGTTTATTGGAAATCTCATTTCTGAGTTAGCTCCGCCCATTAAAATTAATAAACCCCGCCCTCTGGGACTGCTGGGACTGCTTTCTGGGACTGCTGGGACTGCTCTCTGGGACCGCTGGGACTGCTGGGACCGCTCTGGGACTGCTGTGGGACTGCTCTGGGACCGCTGTGGGATTGCTTTAACAGTCCCAGAAAGCATGCAGTCCCCGGGACTGCTCTGGGACTGCTTTGTGTCAGGTTGGGTTTGGTCGGTACTGTATTACTGTTAATTTTTAACTTGAAAATTAAAATGTGTAAAAAAAATGCAATAAAATTCTGCACTAATTTGACCTTTGACCTCAATTTCCACTAGCAAGGTCAGTCGTGACGTACCTGCACAGTTATGAAATATCATCTCCAGAAAATTCCCTACAAAATGATATACATTATGCCTAGATTACTCTTTGAATAAAAAAGTTATAAATTGATTTATAAGGATATGTCAAAAGGTTTGCAAAAACGCTGAAAATGTGCCGGTAGAGAAAGGGTTAAATTCAAAATGAACCGTTGTGAAATGAGTTTTAATCAGCGATTGTGCATACCAAACCAAAGCCAAACTTAAACATATTCTGAAAACTGGTCAGCAGACTTTAATTACATACCTATTATGATTAGAAATTATATTACATTTCTTTATTTTAATTGATCTTCAACTACATGTGTATTTATATATTTTTTGTTTTAAGACATTTATAAAAGTTTTCGTAAACATTTAATTACATTCCTTTACAGGTAAAAGTTTGCTTTTATTCTTGCTTTTTTATGTAAATTCGGATATTGTACTTCAACCTGTAAAATTGCCAATGAATTACATGAAATATCAATCAATCAACTATCACTTCCTCTTTTCTGGTACCCCGCGTTAAGGAAGAGTCAATCCATCTTTCCTCAAGGAAAATTAACACGATAACATGATGTTTTTGTGAAACACTGATGTCCATGTATGGCATTTGATGGCAAACGTTGAAGTTTCTCAAATGTAAGTAAAACTCCAAGGTCAAGGTAAAAAGGTTAAATTGTTGATATCAAAAGGAGGCTTTTGTCACAAGGAATACTGCTGTTATGAATGAATGCCCTATAGTCCTATCTGTTCAAGCGTTATTGACAAGGTTGAAGTTTTTCTGAAAAGTGGATCAAACTGTAAAGTCAAGATCAGAAATATTTATACCTGTTGAAATGTTTTGTAACAATTAATACTCCTGTGAAATTAAATGCCCTAGCATCAAATGTTCAAGTTATTTCCAATGCTTAAGCTTTTGTAGACAAACAAACAGCTAGGCAGACAAACGAACAGAACAAAAAGTATATACCCTCGTATCCTTGATAACAAGGGCATAAAAATAGTGTAAATACCTTATGTGGTCAAAAGAACATTGTTTCTATTGGAAAGTAGAGTATTAAGTAGACAAATGACTTTTCATGTAATCACATTTACATTTTTTTAACATAAAAATACTTTCTTTACAGTTTTTTCTTCTTTAATACACCTAATACAAACTTGTAAAGACAATTAATTTTATTATGTACATGAATATGAAAATTATTAATAGCATGTATAGCCAAATGGAGAACGGCCTAATATTACATGTAGTAGACATGATAATATCAGCTGATCATGTCAATCTGTCTGTTTGTTGATTTCTCGAGAATTTTCACTCATATCGAGACGCAACCACTTTCAATTGGAGGGCCGCAAATTTATGTCTTTACTAAACACTCATTGCCGTTGAACAGTAAGAGATCTACTGCGACACGGGGTCTCAGTTTATACGGTCCCACCCGATGGACCGGATTCCTCGTCTTGCAGTGAATGTGAATCCACGACTCTAGAACAGACGCTTCAACCATAGCGCCACGCGGGCGACCACGACCAACTTGGTCCTAGATCATGTACGCAAATTATGTATATTGCACAAAAAAAATGCCATACTTAAGCCGTCCCTAATTAAAAAGCTTTTATAAATTTGCATTAGTAGACTGTTGTTGTATGCTAATTAAGAGTTTCAGTCTGAAGAGAAAGGAACATTGAGATATGAAGTTCTTCCGATACCAGGAATAACTTGACAGATTGTCCAAAGATAGAAAGAAAAAGAAGCGAATAAAATATTACACCATATTCACTCAAAAGAATAAAGTGAAAATATGATAATTAAATTTCATTTCACGTTTTGCCTCAGTGTACATACATATAATTATGATGATTTTGTCTTAGGCGAGATATCCTTGAGAAAGAGGAAACAGAGAAATCAAATTCAGGAGGAAGGACATGGATAAAACGATACAGAGACAGGATCAGACGTGTCTCAAGATAGTGGAGAAACTGACCAGTCCACAACTGAACCTCGACGAAAAAGAAGAGCTCCAGGAAAACTGGTAGCTGTCAGGAAAAGTTACTCCCCATGTACCACCAGGTGGCGATACACTTCGCTGACCTCCATGACACTCAATCATCTTCTTTTAATAAGGCTGAGAATCATAATCTTGATAGATGTATAAGAATTAAATTGCCTTCCTTTAATTGATAAAAGCATAATATGTATGCAATGCTTTTTACTTAAAAAATCACTCTTTTTCGGTTGACAGCTTGTTTCAAAACAATGCAGAGGTTGCCACGGATTCCATCGTCCACATCATACAACACATGACCTTAAGTCAAAGGTCAGAGGTCTTCAGACTACTGGCCAACATGGACACATGACGAGTATGACAATTAGAATTTTGTTATTTTATTTAGTTCAATATTCTACATATATATATAAAGGTTTGCCAATGTTTAAAGAAGACTATTTTTGTATTCATAAATAATCTCATTTTCAATGTTGAATAACAATGATAAAGTGCAAAAGCTTAAACCAAGATGTAAATATTCTAAACATTTATTTACTGCCTTGTGAACAAAGTTCTAGATGTGATATATTTGTAAATTAAATATGTTAATCACTTACCCGGTAATGCCTAGGTCACATTTCCCGGCCGGTAGCCGTAGACCGGTGGTAATCGGCAGTAGTCCGTAGTGTTAACGATGCCCCAACATCGGTCCACATCGGCCTAGTAGTCCTAAAAGAATCAGTCACATTATCCATCGATGTGCATACGATGGGCAACCAATGCGTTTTATGAGAAAAATGGCGTGGTTGCCGGCCGGACTTACAAAGGCCCAGCGATGCATTGCTAATCATAAAACGATGTTCCAGGATAATCGGCCGATGCATCGCCCATACATTGGTGAACATCGTTCATACATCGGTCGACTACGGGCCAATGTTTGGTCGAACATCGACCGATGACGGTCGTTATCTGTTGAACACCACTAAACTCCCTAATGACCTCAGATTCAACGGATATTGGACGATGCTCGGTCATACATCGGCCGATCCTTAAAAGATGTGTTAATGATGGGATGCCGATGAGGAGCGATGTGAGGCATCGTTGGAGACATCGCTGAATTTTAACTACGAATTATTTCCTACCGATGACCCCACCGATTCGCAAAAAAATACTCAAGTCACCGTCCGATCACCGTCCGATCACTAGTGGTGCCCGACCGGCAACCACGCCATTTTCATCGTATTCCCCATCGTTGGATAATGTGACTTATACTTAATATAAACTACTCTAAATATTTAAAGAATTCTTTTTAAATTATTTCTGTTGCCCACAGAAAAATCTTTCTTCTCAGGACCTTTCTTGACTCACTTATAACTTAAAACTTGATCTTATCTTTGATCTGTTTAAAGAAAATTAATTCATGCACATATATGCTCATAATGAAACAGTTGTTACAGCTAATAGCTGTAAGCTGCGGTAGGAGTACGTATATGTGTACCAAAAGTGAAGATACCGTATTTTTTCTCAGCCTGCCACTGCTAACTGTGACTGCCAAACTGTTTACTACTGGTGATTACGTGCAAGTATACACATCTGTGCCAACAGTGAAGATAATTTATTTTTTTCTCTGCATATTTCATTGAAAAAAAAACCATTTTGTAAAATCACTGGTTTGACAATATCTCTTGACAGATTTACCATACATTTCTCGATAATTAATCCAAGAAATTGTTGTTGTTGATGAAAACAACAGTTTTTACCTGATTAACATCGATATTTAAAAAAAAAATAATTAAGAAATGAACAACAATGTTAAAAAAGTTCTCTAGGAAATAAACTTGGTTGGTCACGTGATCAAATCCTGTGAAGCCCTTAAGGCTTCTCAGTAGATTTGATCATGTACAAACTAAAAGTTCATTTCCCAGTGAACTTTTTAACGTTGTTGTTTATCACATATTTACATTTGAAACGAATACATTGAGAGTTAAATTGTATTTATAACACGGACGGGCCAAGGTACTGCCATGTAGTGACGCGCAATAACCTTGTTTGGTCTAAATATCACATGCATATTAGGCCTCTTTAGCTCCTTGCCTCACATTTACCCATATCAGACAGGAATATTAAGTCGAAAAGTGAACTTGAGATCAAACGTGAACTCGTCTAAGTTTTATGGCCCCCTGGTGAACTAGCGCTCGACGAAATTTACATTCAGGTAGAATTATCACTAAATTAACTCAGCTCACTTTAAAAGTCTTCACACAGAGAAAACAAATAGAAATGGAAATTTTGTGTGATATAACGAACTAGATCTTATGTTATACACAGGTGCTTGAGGACAGGACCCCCCCCCCCCCCCCCAAATATACCCCCGGGCCTGTTCGACTTTTTTCACATAAATTATATATGGATGACACATTTGTGATAGAATCTATCCTATCAATTCAGAAAATTTGCTTAAACTTACATTTTATAAAAATATCTACCCTCTCTATATATAAATTAACAAGGTTGCCAACTTCGTCTGCAAACCGAGAGGCACTGCCGAGAATTTTGGTTGAATCGTCTCATAAATCTAAACAAAGCCCTAAAATCAACAACTCATATTGTAGATTGAATATTCTTTTCATTAACCACCAACTCTCATGAAGGTTAAGGCACTTTAACAGTCGTTATGACCAAGTTTTCGAAAGGATGTCAGGCTACAGTCAGCGTTTTTGCTTAGTGAACGGAAGTGACGAGGAGACGACTTTTTACCAAAATACACAGTTCTGCAGAAAGTCTGAGACACTGTTTTGAAGTAAACTTTTGAAGAAATTTGGTTGATATACACTTTAAAAAATGTCTTTCAAATGTATTCGGAGAATAGAGTTCTAAACCGCTGATGCAAATGAAATGTCTCTAATTATTTTTCAAATACCTGATTTGCATGTGAGAGTTATGCCCTTTTAAAAATGCAATTTATAAAAATATCTTCTTTTCATTAGATATTTGTGTAAATCTACAAAACGTTTGAAAATAAAATTTTGATGAAGAATTCGTACAAAAAACAAGAATATATCTATTGTTGTTATTTTACACGTATATTTGGGTATATGGGGAACATCGGGAATTAGTCCTCTCCTTATTACTTCCGTTCAATAAGCTTTTTTCGGAGTTGGCAACCTTGTTGATTTTTATATAGAGAATGTAGGGTAGATTTAATAGAACGTTTGTTTTAGGTAATTTTTCGATTTGCTGGTATAGATCTTATCACAAATATGGCAATGACAGATTTTTTATGAGAAAAAAATCGAAAAAGCCCAGGGGTCTATATCGAAGGGGGGGGGGGGGGGTCCTGCCCTCAAGCACCTATGATGTTATATGCTTAATTCTCTTTAAACGTATAAGGCCATCAGAAGTTGAAATACCAAAAAAACATTCGGGTGCAATTGAAAACTGAAACACCCTCATACATAAAATATAAAGAATGAGGTTTGACGTATTGAAAGATTTTTTGAAATATGAATCTAAAGTTCAAAATAAATATATATTGGAGGACAGAAGTCACGTCATTATAATTTTTATGTAATATCGATCTGCAAGAATATTTTCATAATTTTTTTGTGTTCTCCCTGGGATTATCGGAAAACATCCACAGAAGGGCTGTATATATACTAATCAAAATTTCTAAGTCCCCACGTAAGTTTTTGTTTTACACTGCTTTTATATGAAATAAATCAGACAATATAAATTGAAAACTATCCAGGATAAAAAGAAGCAAAATATTTTTTTTTCACTTAATTTAATTATATTGAAGGACTTTAACACAAAATGCAGAAGAGTGAAGGCACCCTTGAATTAAAAATTCGCAACGTTCAATACTGTTTTTATCCTCCGTGCAAACGAAATACAATGAAGCGCATTGAAGTGGTAAAATTTTCCTTTCGAATGGAACGTTTTGAGCTATCTTTAGAGTGTTTATTGTCATCTAATGACACGCCCATTTCTTTTGAAATCGATAAGTTGTTTCTTCAAATACCTGTAGAACAGGTTTTCCATAAATATAATAGCCAATCAAATTGAGGGTCTAAATAAACACCGAGTAAACACGTGTTCGACCGAAACATGTGTTGTTGGTAACTTCAATAGACATGATAAGTTCAAAAATATGTACATATTCGTTGCAATTTGTGTTTTACAGAAGTGGTTAGTCTCTAACTCCCTCTTCTAATTTTTTTAAAGCTCCATTTCAGTGTAACTCATGATGCTTGTCGCGAAGAATGGGGTGTCCGAAAACTACGACGAATATTTCTTTCTCGTTTCTAAAAAAAAAATATGGGCGTGTCATTATGTTATAATTGACGTTCAAAACATGACTCAGAACTTTTCATTCAAACGGAAAATTTTACCACTTCAATGCGCTTCATTGTAAGATCAAGACATTGCTTCTCTAAGAGTTCACACAATTAAAGAAAAATCTTTATTGAAGGTTATTCCATGTATTGACTAGGTTTTCCACTATAATTCCGCCAGAATCTGCTGCTGGAAAAGCGCTCAATCTTTGGTCCATCTTGTCCCGTTCATGTTCTATAGGGTTGAGATGTTGATGACATTGAAGCTAACCGAGATTGTTTGTGCCCAATATTAATCCTACAGTACATAAGGTCTTCTTAAACGCATTCCCCACTCTTCCAGTTTGTTTCTTATAATTTGGATAATTAAGGAGAACTGAATTAATTTTTAATGAGTGCAGAGCAATTGCACGTGCAGATAGGTTCCATCCACAATAGTTAGTAATTCTTATGTAGTGGCCCTGTTGATGTGTCGTTGCAGTACGTGTATACGCCTTGACCATGGGCACTTCCGGTTCCGGTTTGAGTGAATTTCCGGTTAAACTCTAGGGTGGTTAAGTGGTATTTCTTGAAAATCTAGCAATTTTAAATGATCATAAGGAATACAAGTAAGCTTTGTGCATCTTCCTGACGGTATTTTTAACCGTTTTACATAAAATAAACAAATACAAACGAAGGAAATACAACTTTCCTTTACTACCACCAGATTGGACCATGGCAACTTCACTTGCACATTGTCGTTCGTACGTACACGGCATTTAAAACAAGTTTTTTTTTTTCTGTTTATCCTAAACAACTAAAGATGGAGAACATATGGCAATTTAAATAAATGGAAGATACACCCGAAAACTTATGAAACCCGCACTTCATGCTTTTTAACAAAAAGGGTCATGGATGAGTCATTACACATTCGATTTTAATTTTTTTGGCCGTAACAGGCAATCATCGAAAAATTAAGTCAATATTGTGAACAACTAGTTAATTAATGTTAAGGTTTTTAAATACTTAAAATAATAAAAGTGGGGACTTAGAAATTTTGACAAGTATATAACATATCGTCATTAAGTATTGGTGAACAATGAAAGTTAAGATTAAAAACAATGGAATTTTTTTCATCAGGTATTATTCATACCTGAAAATCTGATACATATCACACATAACCAAATCTATGGGTTTAAATACTCGATGGTTTTACTTGTACATCCACTGAAAGCAAACAATCAGATTATTCTTGATAAAATAGTGCTAATAACAATAATTTGTTCATAGTACAATTGTACTACGTCTATCTTCAAAAAGTCACGATCGAATTAATTCAAACTGATTAAACATTAAATTTTCTGAACTTAAATTATTATTTCTAAATAATTTAATTTTATTTGTATTCTCGCCTCTCATTGGTTGATTAGCAAAAAGGAACGCATAACATTTTGTATAATCTGGTTTGGTATGGGGACACACCCCCTTGACGACCAGCTTAATCATCATATCCATGCAATCCCCTCATTTCCAGTCCTCGGAATCCATGGAAAATTCCAGATTTAATAAATGTACCTTCAACTTTAATCAATTACTCGTTCTTACCTCATGTAAACAAACATCATGGCTGCTAGATCTATGAATCAGTCATTACCTCCCCTCGCTTCAAATCACTTCCGTTACTACGGTTGTATTATTGCGCGGTAAATTTGAACTTATAAAAAGCAACACAATTTTACATCAAAAGTTGTTTAATTATTTTAAAATTAAATTATAAGGAATGACTTTAATTCTTGGCCATATTATCGAGTATAATCTGGTTTGGGTCAGTTTACGCTTTTTTTATAATCCGCTTCGAGGATTATAAAGCGTAAACTGACCCAAACCAGATTATACTCGATAATATGGCCAAGAATTAAAGTCATTCCTTAAATGTTATTAGAGATTCGCTCCCCACTTAAATAAACAGAAGATCATAAGTCATACGCGGTTCTAAGAGGGGCACTATAAGGGGCGCATGCAGGACAATGCAAGAAGCTAGTGAGTTATTGTAAAAATTTCATTGCAAAGGCTCATATGGTTCTTGACCTAACATTAAGAAATGAAAGTTTCATACATACAGACAGAATGTATGAATTAACAACCATAACACTGCATTGACCTTTTCACCTCAAGATCCATAAGGATTTTACTAGGTTAGACTAAAGATACACCAACAATGTAGAATCGATAACATGTATAGGTACAAAGTCAGGATATTAAAGGATGAATTCACGTACCTATATGCTGTTAGGACCTTTTTTATTACAATAAATCTACTATGTCCTTGGTTATTTTCATTAAAAGAAAAAGAGTCACCTGGAAACCTAAATTGTGAAATTATTTGAGACTTCCTAAACAGAAAATTAGAGTTCAAAAATCACTGAACAGAATAAAAGTGTTTTCTTATCTTCGGAATATCAACCAACAACTATGTCGAATATAGGCGAGCTAGCGCTGTTATATAATGCTTGTTTAAAGCTCTTCTGAATTCTTTTATACTGAAATTATTTCGGTGTCGGTCATATTAATTCACAGATCCACTCTAATCGACAACCAAGTACTACCAAATTGTACGGTTATGCACGACTGATTTTGGTGTTTAGGTACCGATGAGTTTGGGTCGCAATACAGTGTTTGTTGTCTTACCTAACACAAAAAATTTGAGTGTTACATTGCAACAATAAGTTTCAAGTAAACAGAGATTTTAAAGAATAAAACAATATAAATGAAATGCACAAATATGCAAGATGTGCATAAATAATACATAACCTAATATCCGGGGTGATGATTATTTATGATGTCAGTAGAGCTTTAACATGTCTTTTGATACATGTAGTAGCATAATGCAATAGGAGTGGTCAATAGGTTAAGTTAATCCAATATACTAAGTATAAGGGCTGATACAACGCACTTTGAGAAATGCACACTTTGTGAAAAAAAAAATTCAAAGTCCTCTTTCTGAAAAAGGATATAAAATCAGACTAGTTTGTGACGTCATAAAAACAAAAATTGTGAATACACTGCTTTGACACTATAATATTTTCTTTTAATTTATATTTCTAATACAATTTATTGAATTCAGCACATTTCAGGAAGTTTTCAAAATTTGACTTTTGCGGGGGCAAATATATGCAATATACCGCATATAGTTCTTTGGTATCTGTCGTTGCCGTCGTCATTAATTTTTCACATTTTCATCTTCTTCTCAAGAACCACTGTGCAAATTTTACCCAAACTTGCCACAAAGTAACCTTGGATAAAGGGGATTCAATTTTATTCAATTGAAGATAATTCCTAGGGAAGATAATTATGAATTATTTAAAAAAAAATAAAGGCATTTAAAAAAAAATCTAAAGAACCACTTGCCCAAAAACTCATGTGGGAGCATCCTCAGTGTAGATTCTACGGTGTTCAAATCACGACCTCAAGAGGTAGGGTGGGGTCACAATGTCCAATCAAAGTTTTTTGTTTTTTTTCCTGGCTAGAATTTAGGCCTGTTTTTTTTTTTATTTCCTATAGGTAATGTTCATTTTATGTTTGGTGTATTTTGTAATGTGAAAATTTCCAAGGACCACTGGGTCAATTTTAACCAAAATCAGTACAAAGTATCTTTGGGTGAAGGGGAGTTAAAATTTTAAAAAATGAAGCTCCTTACAAGGGAAGATAATCAAGAGAAGACGAAATTAGGTTGGGTCATAAAAAAATCATCATCTGAAGAACCACTGGGCCAGGAAAGCTGAAACTTATGTCGAAGCTTCCTGGGTTAGTGTAGATTCTAAATTTATTGTATCATGACTCCGGGGATAAGATGGGTCCACAATATGGAAGCAACAATTTACATCGAAATACATCTATTAGGAGAAATCATTAGAAATTTTCTCATAAATCACTTTGCTGAAACTTATATGGAAGCATCCTTTGTTTTTGTGAATTGTTCAAATCATGATCCCCAGTAGAAAGGCAAGGAATACATGCAATAGGCATTACAAGAAGAACAGCTAACAAAGTTACTTAGGTGAGCATTGTGCCCCATGGGCCTCTTCAATTAATTAGTATTTTGCTTTTTTTTATCTAATATGACGAACTTCTAAAGTCAAGGAAGAGAAAGAGAACCTTTTTTCAATTTTATCACTTTTAATGGAAAATCTTAGATCCGCGCATTTTATTCTACTTTCATTTCCTTCAGAAACAATGACTGCTCCCTGCATAAAATGTGTCATCCATAAAAAGCTTGCAAATTTCAAACGTTTAACTGATCTGAGTTACTCGTGCGTAATGGTACATGTGTGTACTGCAGAGTTATTCTGGATATTTTTATGTGTGCATGCTTGGATTTTTGTGCATTGATACAGTAAATTTCTTACATTAGATGCCATGGGGTCAGCTTTGTAACTTTACAGCACACAGTTGCAGTAATGGAGAAAAATTCGTGGAAGGTTCTAAATGCTGTGTTGGCAGTATTCTGTGAAGCGCACAGGTAGCCAGTCAGTCCACAAAATCAATGACGCGTAGCGATTCTTAGAGGGAATATATGAATAGCGAATAACAATAGAACACCGACTAATATGGCGACCACCGATAAAATATGGCGTACTTCTCTGTTCGTTCTTGCATACGATGATTATTTATGATGTCAGTAGAGCTTTAACATGTCTTTTGATACATGTAGTAGCATAATGCAATAGGAGTGGTCAATAGGTTAAGTTAATCCAATATACTAAGTATAAGGGCTGATACAACGCACTTTGAGAAATGCACACTTTGTGAAAAAAAATTCAAAGTGCGTTAAATTTGAGACCAAATCAACGCACTTTGAAAAGATGAAATTTCGTTGCTTACGTGTAATATCGACCATATTAACACACTTTGAAAAATATGTGCATTGCTTGGTCAATATTCTTGCAAATGTTTGCAAAGATCTAGCTAATATAGGCATTGAAAATTGGGCTTACCTTTGGGGGGGGGGGGGGGGGGGGTCCACTGTCAATTTGTTTGATACATATTTTTCCAAAGTGCGTTTAATGTCCCCATGGTTAAAAAAAATATGTTTTTGTACAATCCTAACGCACATTGAATTTTTTTTCAATGTACGTTGACTTTGTCCCAATTTTACGCACTATGAATTTTTTTTTTTCAAATTGCATAATTTTTTCAAAGTGCGTTGCAACAAAGGGCAAAGGTCAGAAAAGCCATCCTGAGAATTACAGACCAATTACTTCTTAAGTATTTGTTTAGGAAAATTTATCACTAGTATACTTTGTGACAGTGTAATTACTTTTGCTGATGGGATAGAGTTAATAAATCATTCAATATCAAACAGTTTTCAGAAAGATTACTCTACTACATGTACTACTACAGTCCCTGAATCGTTCTACTTTCCCATTTTCCCGTTCGCTCACCGTTTGTTCACCGTTCGTTCAGCGTGCGTTCACTGTTCGCTCTCCGTTCACAGTTTTGCGTTCACAGTGCGCTTGCGTTCACCGTTCACAAAACGTTCACCCTTCGCTCTTCGTTCCGTTTACTTTGCGTTCACCGTTCACTTATCGTTCAGTCTTCATTGTCATTCGCAACTCCGAAGACTTATCTTTTTGATTGTAAGGTTTTACATGTTTCATAATTAGATAACTAAGATATCTTGTTTGAAGAATAATTATTTCACTGCAAAAATTATCTACGATATTTATTTTTCTATTATTATATCTTCGTTGTTACTTTATTCCCTGGAAAGTAATACATTGAGTACCTACATGTATGTAAAACGATGCTAAAATATTAAATTAAAAAAAAGGCAGTGTACCAATGCTTCACGCACGGCAACATTTTGTTGTAATGCAAAGACGACAAATCATTCATGGTTGGATAATAATCCACGTCTTTTACAAGACAAGAAAACACGAAAAAAAATTTCTAACACGTATTTTAAAAACATATTAGAACTTTACATAGGTCTGAGAATTATGAACAGTATTGCAGATATTGAGTAAATTAAATATCTCTAGAGTTAATTAAATGAATGGCGTGATTTTAAATTTTAGAAAAGACCAACTGTTTAAAATGTAATACATTAGAATTTTTTTGTTCTTTACGTGAAGTCTATTATTAGAGAGGGAAAATTCCTTCATTCACCGTACCTAAATATATGTTTGCCATTCAGAATAATTAAAGAGTCCCCCCACCCCCCTGGCCCCTTTTCTCCCGAAATCAAATTCTTAGTTTGTATACTCAGAATATTAATATTCAATGTGTATTGTAACACAAGAAAATCAGTCTTGTAAAAGGAACATCAAACAGTCATTAAACAATAGTATTTCAAACAATATATTTGCTGACAGTATTTTAAATTGGCAGGGAATATGTTTCAAATTCAATTTCAAACTTAATCCTTCCAAGTAAATATTCTCATTATTTATTTATATTTTCTGCAGGAATGCAAAAATCAGATCTAGTAATGATAGGGAAAAATATTTAAACTTCTTTAAAATACTAAATGACTCTTTGCCTTCGGCATGCTCGGAGAAACGAGATTTCCACACCTCCACTGTGTAGAATAAATTTTTATTGACAGGACAATCACGTGGACTTCCTGTGAGCCGTGTAAAGCTGAAGATAGAAAATAAAAGCCGATGATTACTTTCAAATGGATTTATTAATCTTAAAAATTTGATTACTTTTACTGCTTGGAAAATTTAGGGAAAATAATACGAATTTTTATTTTATACAACAAATATCTCAGAATGGAAGGTCTCTCTCTCGTACATTTCTCTTTTCAATAAAAACTATGACAGCACGTGCCCATTACGTGTTTAGTTTAATTTAAAAATTTAAAGTAATAATAATTGGAATGCCTCTTTCCATCATCTTGTCCTAGTATAATCACAGATACATGTAGAAATTAGCTAAAAGAATCATCATAAAAGAATAAAAAAATACACATAAATATAGAATATTTTGCATAAGAATTTTAAGATTCGAGTGTTTTATGCAAAACGTTAACAGACAATTGTGAATTAAAAAAAAAATCCGTTATTTTACTCAGAATCGCCTTGATACGGAAATACATGTGTGGTTGTTTTAACCGTGTACAGTGTAATAAATTCATTCTTCAAGCAGTAGTTTTATCTTAAAGTCCACATTATTTTATTAGTCAAAAGAATAAGCATATTCACTATATAAGAAGATTAATTTTATATTTAGACTACACGCATGGTAAGAAATACACATGTTTTACGGCAATTAAAATCATGTTATTAAAATATCGATTTAAAACATAGGTGTGTGCAGAAAAATATTTTTATTATTTATTTATCTATTGTTGTTTATTTATATTTTAGCACCTGAAATTAGAATTATAGAATAATAGAATATTTTCAATTCAATGAAAAGATCGGAGGCATTCCGAATAAATCGTTCATCTTTCGTTCATCGTTCGTTCACCGTTCACTTTGCGCTCGCGTTCGCGCTCCGTTCGCGTTTTGCGTTCACTCACCGTTCACCGTTCGCACATCTTTCACCAAGTTGCGTTCATCGTTCGCACATCGTTCACTCACTGTTCGCTCTGCGTTTGTTCCCCGTTCACCGTTCGTTCGGCGTTCGTTCACCGTTCTGGTGGGAAAGTAGAACGTTTCAGGGACTATAATAGAAAAGTTTAATACTCAAAGGACACCCTATATTTTGAAAAATGAGTGAAAACGAAATCATGTAGGAATATCCAAACAATTATTTTAAAAAATCAAAAAATGTATTTATCCACGTTTTTTTGAAATTCTAACAGATAATGAAACTTAAATTCATTTTGCTTTAACCCTCAAAACAAATTTACAATAACAAGAAGCAGTTGACAAAACGGCAAAGGCCTGAAAAGAGCAGAGAATTGCAAGA
>NW_026929533.1:0-38530 GCF_032062105.1 Saccostrea cuccullata | reverse complement strand
CTTTATTTCATTTTAATTTTACCAATAACATGTAATGTGGTGCAGATAACAACCAATTACAGACTGAGTTAAGACTCCATTCACTTGTTCTAGAAATGGTAATTTTGATTGCAGAACTTTATAATCATTTGGAAAATTTAATGATCATTGGTAAATGAACATATCAAATTAAGCGAGAAATACAGATCTACACTATAGCTATAACATATTTTTTATCTTATAACTTGTGTGTGTATAATGTTCAGTCAATTGTACTGGTATGTTCTCTTAAATGATTATACCTTTCTTACTTTTCAATAAAATTTGGTAAGTTTAGTGTTAATTTTTCTTGCAAAAGCATGAACTTTCTAAATCTAAAATGATAAATTGTAAAAGGAGGAAATTTTCATAGAGAGAATCCATTATCATGTTATACTCAGTCAATCGTACTGGTGTGTTCTCTTAACCCTTTCTCTTCCGGCGCATTTTACGTGATTTTGGAGGCCTTTTGACATGGCATTATTGAATTATTTCTAACTTTTTTATCCAAGGGGAAAGCTAGGCATAATGCATACCATTTTGTAGGAAATTTCTTACAGATGATATTTTATGACTGTTTAGATACTCAACCACTGACCTTATTAGTAAAAATTGAGGTCAAAGGTCAATTAAGTGCAAAATTTTATGGAATTTTTTTTATACTTTTTCATCTTTAAGCTAAATATTAAGTATGATGTGTGTTGAAATAGGAAATTTGGGATATACCCGCAAAAGAGCATTATACTGTACTACATGAAACACATTAACTTTTTTTTCAATTCTGCATATAACTACTTAAAAGGGGTTGCTAAGCAACGCAGAATTCTTTAATTTTCGGGCAGAAATTTTCATTTTTTACTCATTCTAGACACATTTATGCATCCCAGCACATATAAAAGTTAGATGTGAGGTCATAAAATTACAAGGGACATCAACAGATAAATTGTCTTAAAGTTTGACCTCATTAGAACTATTTTTAGAAGGTCAAATGTCAAATAAGTGCAAAAGTTCATCAATTTTTTTCAACATTTTTTCAATATTCTTGCCATAATTTTACACAATGGATGCAAAAATGGAAAATTCTGAATATACTCTCAAGAAAGGATTAGAACTGCAATATCCATGCATCATTTGAGTTCAAATATATGTTTATTGACCTTTAAGTGGTTGCTAAGCAACATCATTTTAAAGTTTTTGGCTATATACATGTTTGTTATTTCACATTCTGGACACATTCTAGACACTTTTTGTATATTTCATGATATTGTTTGTAAGATATGGGCCATAAAGATGAAAGAACATTTTTGTATTAAAAATTTGACCTTGACACTCTTGTTCTGCAGAGGGTCAAGGTCATATAGTACAGAATTCTGCTTTAAACTGTAAGTAAATATCAATTTTGGAATGCTTCAAACATGGATAAATAATCTAATATTTGACGTAATAAAAATGGCGAATGACAAAATTTGCAAGCAAAGAATTCTGGTCTGCTTCTTACAAAGCCCTAGCAAAACATGTATACTATCTTTTTGTTGAACAGAAATTAATTATCTGATGCCATTAAAAATAATCTTTATTTTCATCGATTTAATCTAACAGGAAAAAAAAAATAAATGATTTCATTACAAGATTTTTCTGGTATAACAGAGCTTAAGGAGTACAATAAAGACTTGGCATGTTATCTTGGAGGGAAATAATAATGATAGAGAGCATTGGCAATATTTAATGCAAAACCGTTTAGTCAATAAGTTGAAAATTTGACGCTTATATCCAAATATACAAATCCAGAAATATTGCAAGATGAATTCCAAATCAGACTGAAATCTTTTACAAAATGTTGAAGAGCACTTTTACTTTGTGTCCACCATTCTTTTATCAACTGTCATTTCTCTGTAAGATTGGAGGAAATTCTTTGACTTGTCCAAGACATTATTATTTGCTGTCTAGTACAAGTGATCAGCTTCTATCCTGTAAAAGATTTAAGTATTTTGAAACAGATACATATCATTGTGTATATAAATTTATATTTATAAATAAAATTAAGAAAGCTAAAATTACTACATTTATTTGATTTTCCTTTTAAAATTAAAATTGTATTCATTATGTGATCCAAGTACTAGTTAAATGATATTGTTAAGTCAATGTATCAGGACTGATAATTCAACAACCTTGTAGTAAATCATCATGGTAAAATTACTGAACTAAAACAAATAGCATATATGGCAATCTGACTAAAGCCAGACCTCTGTTTACGCTATCGCAACATGTAAAAAAATCTGGCATTAGATTGCTACGAAAGCCAGGAAGGTACACGTAAATTTTTCAAAAAAGTAAATAATGATATCGAATTGAATTAGACAATCTTATCCCACGGATTACTAAATTGTTCCCTCGATTTATATTATGAGATCTCGAATTACACAATCCGATCTTAAGGATTACTAATTCGCCCCCTTGATTCAAAATTTGAGATCTCGAATTACATACTGGTTATTTGTTTTCACAGATTGATAATTCAACATCTTGATTTGTTACAACGTCAGTCTTATGATTTTGTAAATCTGTTCTCTTCAATTTCATTACAGATGTACAGAAACATCCAACCATTTTAATCAATAAGTACGTTCTATTTATTTTGTTTCAGCAACCGGTCATTTCCAACCTCTTTCATAACTAATTCAACGTATATTTATTTTAGAAATATTATGATTACACAAGACCCCATATTCATTTTTACTATCTAGGACTTTCAATCATTCTAATATAGAGTAACACAAAAACCTCTAAGATTTTTTGTTGTACAAATATCAGTACTAGCACATGGATTTGAAAATGTTCATGTATTTTTCTCATTTTGGACCGTAATATGTAATAAAAGTTAGGAAGTAAAATACTACAATATTCTATTTTTTAACATGTATTACCATATCCAATATGTACAGATAAATAATTTAAACGAAATCATGGGAGGGTTTACATTCCAAGGAAATGAATCATTTAAACTAAAAGAATGAATTATACAATCTGAGATAACGGATTGTGTAATTTGAGGAACGAATTGATAATCTGTGAGAATGAATTGGCAATTTCTTATAACAGATTGTCAATCCGAGAAACGGATTGTATAAATCAAGAACTCGGTTTACTTTTATAAATTTTAAAAATTCTATGTCCCTTCATGGCTTTCATACATTTCATACCTGCATGGCTGCCAGGGTTGTAAAAAAGAAAGTAGACAATAGACGCAATGTTACTTCAGGGCAAAATCCCTTGGGCAAGGCTGTTCGTGAGCACGGGAGTGTTGATAAACCATCCAGTGAATTTGACCATCCATGTCTATGATGTCCGATAATTGGAAAGTGTCTGAAAAATTGAGAAAATTGAAATTCTAACCACATACTTTATGCAGATTGGAAATACAACAGCAGTCTATAAAACAGCTTGTTCCATATCTGGAATTCATTCAGATAGATATTACATGTTTAAATAATGTGTCTGTATGAATAATCAAGCATCATAAGTATTATGTGTTTCAAACACTTATTTTTCAAAATATAAAACTTGTATGCATATGATATCATGAGAATGACACAAATGAAATTATAGACTTTATTTTTTGAAATTTTAGAAATACAGAAATTTTCAGTTCCAAAAAAAAAATTACCTGTTCATTGGTGTCCTTACATATTAATTGACCTTCGTAGTTCATGGTGGGCTTAGAAAGTGGGTATTCACAGATGAAAGTATTGTTGCATATGGTGAAAGCACCCTAAAATTTCAATGTGAAAGTGGTACATGTACACACTGGTACATAGATATGAAAACAACTATCCATTATCATGACAACTTTGATTTTACTTTGAACTTACGTGTGATTGTCAAAAGCATCAAAGTTCAAAAGCAATGCAAAATTGGCTGAACGATACGAAACACGCACACTGAAACATAAAGATCTAGTACATGTGTACATTTAGTTTTCTTTTGAACGTGAACTAATGCGTTTTAAACTTAAACTTTTCAGTCAATATACACGTATTCTCACCTGCTAATACCAAAGGCATGTCCGTATTATTTGATTCATTGATGTGAGGATCTTCGTCGTGAAATAATCATGAAAATTGACGTTCAGATTTCGGATCACCATTATGTTTACATCAAAGCGGAAACACGTGTTTATTCAATTCGTATCAACTCATACAGTGATGAGTCGTATTTATTTATAAATGCGAGTTTGTGTATTGTTAAATATAGATCTAATTAAATTGCAAATTAATAAGTATACAGTATAACAAGATACAACAATATTAAAAATCTGATTTATTTTTTTTAGTAAAGATCGACGTTTTGGAAATCTACAATTTTTATCAATATATATTGTATATCACTTCATGAAATATACATCATTACATGTAGATGAATAAATCAACATGATTCACTTCACAAAAGGCAGAACGAAAGTATATATTTGTTTTTTTTAAATCTATTTTTTTTTTGTATTATGCATTTATTTCAGTAAAAAAATATATTTAAATGGTCAAAAAAGTCTTATAAAAGAATTTGTTGTTTCGAGTAACATGAGTAAGACGCAACAATATCGACCTTGACGTTACATGTAAATATTGACCGATTTTTCCATAAAAACTATGCAAAGGTCACAAATTCAAATTATCTTATTTAAGAAAATACTGAGCGTAAGAAGACCTATAAGGGCTTTTTGGAAAGGAAATGTTCTATACTTTTACCAGCTTTATTTTGTTTTCCCTATTTCAACACAGAAATAAACGTAAAACTGAGCTTTGTTTAAATATTACGAATAAAATCGAGAAAAAACACATAAGTGCAAGAAAATTCTGGTTTTTAAAATATACCTTAAAGTAATAACAATAATTTTTACATATTTTAAAAGTAGAGAAAATATGCTTTAAGAATATACCATGCTTTCCTATAAAGTTAATCAGGAAAAAAATTGTCAATCGTCTGGAAAATCGGCAATCGCTTTGGAAAATTACGCCATTTTCAAAAAGTCTCGTTTGTCTTTACAACGTAAAATTGATTAAATACCGGCAATCAAGATATAATCTTTTTAGATATTTTAAAAGTAGAGAAAATTTCCAAAAAGATGATATATAGCTTATATACCTTTATGCTACCACAAAATAGATACGGAGATCTTATTTTCGCGAAGTCCTGTTTTAACGCGCCACCGGTCAATTTGACCGGTACGGAAGTGAAGGGGTTAAATTGACATAATTTTTTTAATATTCAACAAAATTTGAAAAGTTTGGTGTTATTTTTCTTGTTAAAGCATGAACTTTCTAAAACGAAAATGATAAATTGTAAAAGGTCTCAAATTTTCATGGGGAGAATCCATAATCATGTAATAGCATTATACACAGTAAGTCGTACTCGTGTGATCTCTTAAATAATCATACTTTTTTTTCTTTCCAATTTTTTCTTAGGCAAGTTTGGTGTTTTGTTTTGTTTTTTTTTTTTGTCAAAGCCTGAACTTTCTGAATCTAAAATAATAAACTGTAAAAGGACTGAAATTTTTTCAGAGGGAGAATCCATTATTATGTTATACACAGTCAGTCGTACTGGTGTGATCTCTTAAATGATCATACTTTTTTACTTTTCAATAAAATTAGGCAAGTTTGGTGTTATTTTTCTTATAAAAGCATGAACTTTCTGAATCTTAAATGATAAATTTTAAAAGGATTGAAATTTTCACAGAGAGAATCCATTATCATGTGATACTCAACTACTGATGTGTTGTTCTCCTAAATGGAGATAACTTTTAAATTTTAAATAAAATTTGGCAAGTTTGGTGTTATTTTTCTTGTAAAAGCATGAACTTTCTAAATCTAAAAGGAGAAATTGTAAAAGGACTTTAATTCAACTTTCATAGGGAGAATCCATCATCATGTTATACTCATGCAGTCAATATTGTACTGGTGTGTTCTCTTCAGTGGTCAAGAGGAGAAATGTGTCACCGGGTTCACAGGTGCGTGAAAGTCAGTCAATTTATCGTGTCTCAATAGCTCGATCAGTGGGGTTAGAGAACTGGCATGGTACACCAGAGGCCCTGAGGTGGAGTCCCAGTTGAGACTTGACTTTTACGCCACCAGTGTCATTTTTTGTAGATTTAAATAAGTTATTGAGAAAAGGAGGAAATTTTATTAGCTGCCTTATACAATCATTTTTGATGGTAAAAATGAATTTATTTGGTTTTACATAGTCAGGTACTTGCATGTACCGTGTGGTACATGTATATTTATGAATTTATTACACCCCTTGTTTATGCAGTGAAACATGAGGGGACTATAGCTAGGTTTCCTCCTTGTCCTGTCGCCTCCGTGGTGCAGTGGTTATAGCGTCTACTCTAGAGTCGCGACATAAGGAATTGATCCATACACCTGGTTCCAATTCCGTGGGACATGGAGACTGGTCCTTCAGATGAGACCTATTAAACTGAGGTCCCGTGTCAAAGTAGGTACTGGCACTAAAAAAATACCTCCCTGCTTAATGACCATTACTGACAAGTTTAGGACAAAAACTTGCAGCTCTCCACCAGCAATTTCTGGCGTCTCCAAATGAGTTAAAAATTCGAAATGGGACGTTAAACAAAATACAATCAAGCAATCCTCCTTGTCTTTCATTTTATTTCATGTAAATTCCCTTGGTCGAGTATTTTATTTGATAACACCTTCAAAATGCTACCAAGATTAAATATATAGGAACATTTATTTATAAAGTATAAAATATAGTCATTATAGAGCACAATAAATACTTTATTTAGAATTGGGTCGAAACTCCTGGAGTGAATCTACAAAGTCGGGACGAATCCACTCGTTACCGAATTAGTGGAAGTCTTCAACAACTTGATCAAGATCAAAACTACGTTTTTTAACTGCAGAAAAGAATGCACTCTGTAAATGCATTGTAGCAACAGAGATGCATAAACTTGAAGCCTGGTCTTTTTGCAGTCTGTCGAAAGGATTAATTCACGTACACTTAAATAAATTTTGCCTCATTTATATTCAATTCATTGAGATATTGGTTTAATTTGCTTGAATTAGTCCATAATCATCCCTACGCAAATCGAGGCATGTGAGTATCGTTTAATTTATCAACAAAATAAAATATGATATAACAGACAAACAGTCTCGTACAAGATTTAGCTACGTAGCTTTATTTACCTTCATAGCTTTATTTAAATATATTGTATATCTGTTGAGTATCAGTATTGGAGTCAGGCAGATGGACACTAGGGGTTCCAACCCCCGCAGACTCTCGCCATTCGTTTATTATGTATTTTTAGCTCACCTGAGCCCGAAGGATCAAGTGAGCTTTACTGATCACATTTTGTCCGTCGTCCGTCCGTCTGTCTGTCCGTTTGTAAACTTTTCACATTTTCGACTTCTCTTCAAGAACCACTGGGTCAATTTTAAACAACCTTGGTACAAATCATCCTTGGGTGAAGGGGAATTTAAATTGCTAAAATGAAGGGCCAAGTCCCATCACAAGGGGAGATAATCAAAAAAAGACAAAAATAGGGTGGGTGTCATTAAAAAAATCTTCTTCTCAAGAACCACTGGGCCAGAAAAGCTGAAACTTATGTGGAAGCATCCTAGGGTAGTGTATATTCTACATTGATCAAATCATGACCCCCCCCCCCGGGGAAGGGCGGGGCCACAATAGGGGAATCAAAATTTTACATAGAAATATATAGGACAAATCTTTAAAAATCTTCTTCTCAAGAACCACTGGGCCAGAAAAGCTGAAACTTATGTGAAAGCATCCTGGTATAGAGTAGATTCTAAATTGTTTAAATCATGACCCCCAGGGGAAGGGCGGGGCCACAATGGGGAATCAAAGTTTTACATAGAAATATATAGGAAAAAAATCTTTGAAAATCTTCTTCTCAAGAACCACTGGGTAAGAAAAGCTGAAACCTATGTGGAAGCATCCTGGTATAATGTAGATTCAAAATTGTTCAAATCATGATCCCCGGAGGAAGGGCGGGACTGCAATAGGGGAATCAAAGTTTTACATAGAAATATATAGGAAAAATCTTTGAAAATCTTCTTCTCAAGAACCACTAGGCCAGAAAAGCTGAAACTTATGTGGAAGCATCCTGGGGTAGTGTAGATTCTAAATTGTTAAAATCATGACCCCCGGGCGGGTCCACAATGGGGAATCAAAGTTTTACATAGAAATATATAGGAAAAATCTTTGAAATCTTCTTCTCAAGAACCACTGGGCCAGAAAAGCTGAAACTTATGTGCACATGGAAGGATCATGAGGTAGTGTAAATTTCAAAATGTCTAAATTATGATCAGTGGACTAGGGTGGGGATGCATTACGTATTACAAGGGGGGAAATCTGGTAAAGAAAGGTATGGTCAAAGCTTCAAAGTTGAGCGATGTGGCCCATGGGCCTCTTGTTGTTTATACATACTGATGAGCCGTATGGCATAAAGTAATTGAATAAAGAATTAATACATTACCTTACTGAGGTAGCTTATTTAGCTACCAAATCAAACTTTTTTTTCTGAAATTAACGATACATTTTTCCCAGGATGTGCACAAAGTTGCACATCAGATGCTGTCATAATTTTCAACATTAAACTCATCAGATCTGAAAACAATTCAATGAAAAATAACTCTTGAAGATATTTTTTTTCTGCACAATTGCAGTGAAAGTTAATTTGTGACCAAATATTTATGTCTTGAATGCATGCAATAACAAAGAAGACCAGTTCTGGTTAACATGAAAATGGATTGGTAACTTTATATATTTATATCATGTATATATATCAACACAATCTTAACATGCTTAAGTGATCAAACTTCTACTTGACCATGCCTCACCATACACAAAGTGGTGGACAGTTACTCAAACACCAAAAATACATCTTTTACTTAAAAATGTCCAAATACATCAATGTATTGGTTTTGGATTGCTTTTGTAAACATACCTTTGTAGTAGTGGTCATTTAATTGCAACTTTTTGTCTTTATTAAATGAAAAATGAATTTGTGAAAATTTGGATTGAAAAAGCTAAAAAATAAAGATGCCTAAGGTAGGTAAATAAAGCTACTGTAGGTAATTCTAGCTATGTAGCTAAATCTAGTGATTGTACTGAACCTGGTAAATGAAAATTATTTTTGAGTATCATCGTGTGTTGGGCAAGTACAAATGTTAAGAATGCTTTAAATTATGCGATGCTGTGACACATACACGTCAGAGAGTAACACAATAAGAACTAGATAGAATAATCTGTCTTGAGACAAGTTGTATCTTGGGTCATGAAAGTATGTCATCTGAAAAGTAGGTCACTGTGACTTACTTTTGAAATTGTATAATTTTAAAAATATTTTAGACATGGCTTTTAAAAAAATCATTAAACAGTGTTTGTGTATCTTGTGTCCTCAGAGAATGGCAAGTGATAAGTTAGTCACCATGACCTACTGTCATTTAATAACTGGCTTAGAATCATCTTGGGTTCTTAGTGTGTTTCATCTAAAAATGTAGGTCATAATGACCTACCTTTGGACTTCCAAGGCTTTGTCTATATATACAAGATATTTATGAGGCTCCAAATAGAGATGATAGGTTGTACAATACATCAGAAGAACAATTCAAGTCCCTTGGTCCAATTGTTTTTTCTATAACATACATTGATTGACTTGTATTGTGAATTAGGTTTGGAACTGAAACCTAACTACCATTTAAGTATCGTGGTACATCATTGCATAAGTTTAATGTTATTGAACAAACCACTCATATAAAAGGTTACTACAGGATTTTTTCCCTATTTTGTGCTAAGATGTGGGATATTTAATCCTAACATCAAGATGTTGGATATTTAATCCCATATTCTGCATTTAAGTGGGAGTTTCTTGACTGTGGGGGAAATAATCCTATGTTTGCATCAACCATGTGATTTTTTCTCCCACATGGGACAACTTATCCCATAGTATTATTTCTCAATGGGATTTTGGTGGGATTTTAGGTGGGATGAAAAATCCCCCCATTCTCCTATGGGATTTTAAGTTTTGAGAGAAGTTTATAAGTAAACTACAACATTGTGGAAGTTGAGATTGATATGATGGGATGAGAATAAAAAATACCACCAAACTTTAGGAAAATTTTTAAATTATGTCTTTTCGAAAATAATAATACCTAAAAGTCCGGACTTTGTCGTGTCCGGACTTAAATGTCGCACTGTTTATTATTACTGTTGTTGCTGATAAATTTAGTTGTTGCTGAGAAATACTGATAGTTACTGTCGTCTTTACTATTGAGTCTGATAAATACTAATAAATGCTGTTGATGTGCTGTCGTTGCTGAGATTTACTGGTAATTATTGTGGCCACTTTTTTTAAGTTTGGAAGGAGCTAAATAAAATTAAGGGCTATAAACCTTCAATTATTACTTTCTTTTATTTAAATAATCATGAAAACTTTTACATATTCTCTCTTATTTATTTTTAATAATGTTCTGCTAATGACAAAATAAAACACTGATCTTAATACATTACTACGATACTGTCGTGAAAATGCTGACAATTAATTAAATGAAATCTTCAGCGTATATCGGGCAAATGTTAAATGAAATCTTCAGCGTATATCGGGCAAATGTTTTCTACAAATCTACGAAAGTAGTATGATTTATCTGTAAGCTAGATGAATGGATTAATTATTGTATATTATTACTGAAGATATAATTTTTTATCAAAATTTTCCGTTAATAAAAAGAACATAAAACCATCTTTTAAAAAGTTGGCTTCATCACCGCCCTTTTCAGACTCTAAAATAGGGTAGGGAAGTCAGTGATTTTTATTAATCAATAATAAGAAATATAGTTCTTAGTGGATGGGAAAAAAATTCGGGATAAAATATGTTTCTTGCAGGTTAGAAAAGTTTACTTCGCGCTGTTTTCACTCGGTCAACTAGTCAAGAGAGGATAACATTCGCTTTTTAAAGATAACCTTTCATAGAGCTTTTTTGTTTTTTGTTTTTTTTTCTAAAAGATTTTCTTAAAAAAAATTACGTCTTAAGTTTTCAGGTCTTTTATTGTATTACAAATAAAATTTCTCGAAAATGAAAATTTTCATACATCTTTTAAATTATTTAAATTAAGATATAAAAACAGGGGCGAATAATTATCATGATTATGTTAAATTTAAAGACACAGCTTTCTCTTCATTTTTTTTTAGTTTTATTTATTTATTTATTTTTGCACGTAAAGTAGGTGTTTGATGCCAGAATTTAAATCTAAGAACTGCATACACATGCCTTTGTTCAAGGTACACACACACACACACACACACACTCACACACACACACACACACACACACACACACACACACACACACACACACACACACACACACACACACATGTGCAAAAGCAGATGGGGGCTGATAAGAATTTAGTGGTAAAAATCCCTAGTGCCGGTATACATGTAAGTGCAGAGGTACACAGGTGTTTGAACATAAAATTTTGATATCGATGATTTATTAAATTCCATGACACAAAACATTTTTATTCTTTATGTTTTAAAATCTCATTTTTTTTTAAATTTAATTTTATGAAATGAGAAATAAGATATGAGATGTAGTGCAATCGACATGTATCATGAAATTGATGATCAACCTGTGATTTGGCTGTGTTGTGTACATGTCTCCGGCCCCGGGTAGAATGGAGTACAACTTGTATATTCCATGTGAATTGTAGTGGTCAGTGTAACAATTGGCATTAGTCACCTATTGTTCTTCCTCTGCGGCTACTGGTGTACACAATGAAACAAACTAACTACCAACACTGTACTTGCTACTTAAAGAAGAAACAATCTTTACTTGTTTTTGAAAAAGAATCATCCTGAAATTTCATTTTTTGCGAATAAAATTGATAAAAAAATATTTAGCAAAATAGGACAAATGCAGTACTTACTCAAAAGAAAAAAATAAAATTCCAATTTATGAACATTGTCCAGATTTAATAATTATTTTAATTTGCATAATATATCTATCTAAGCTCAGTCATTTATTTCATTTTACGCACATTTCTTGAGATAAACCTAAAAAAATATTCTGGGAGGGGTGTTTTCTGTTAATGATGGTTTGAGGCCCCTGAAACGGCCACGAGAAATTGATAGGGAACATTTGATTTCATGTCTTATAAATAAAAAAAATTGCAAAAATAAATGTAAATTAAAAGGTTTAGTGAAAGTAAGAAACAAGGAAACTCGACATCACTGAATCCGAAACAAAAATCTTGTATGAATTTTGAATGTTGGTAAATTGACGTTGTTTATCGTACTCATGTATAAAATTCATGTTTTGAATTTCATATCGCCCATTGCTTCTCCAATTTAATTTCATGTACATGTATATAAAAATATTAAATAAGCAATTATAACATGTATGATTTATAAAACATAAAATTATAAAGAATCAACCTTTCGCTTAACAGCAATTCACCCCCCCCCCCCCCATTTCAAGTAAAATCATGTCAATAAGCGCCCAACCTGTATTGTTTGCTTATACAAATACCCGGACAAGGAGAAAATGGAATGAAATTCAAATTATAGTGTCTGTACAAAATGAAATCTAATTTGTTGTACGGCGTAAAGAATGTTCTAATAATTGACCCGATTCTCAAAACGAAAGAACTTTTACACGTGGTTGATACGTGTACATACCGAAGCAATACGGCATTTATGGGAAAAGAAACTTCCAGTCTTTTATTTTTTTTTATACTTACTGGCCATGTATAAAATATTTTAGGAGTTGTTTAAATTGATCTCGCAGCTACATGTAACGGCACAGTACAGGCCATACACCCATTCTATGTGTATTTACTATAAGCACTTAAAGAAAGGCGCATATAATCCCACTGCATAAGATTAATATTGCGCTGATGGTTAAACAGATATTTTTCTTTTAAAATAAAAGATAGTTTAAGAAAGCGTTGATACCTCACAATGATACTCTGTATAAAATTCGCATGGAGGGCATAATCAGAGATCTAGAGCGCACTAGCTAAAATATCTAAGTTAATAAATTCATGAAATTAAAGATAATTTAATTTCATTGTTTGAACTTGTCATATTTCTTACTGAAAAGGCATAATGTATGCTTTATGAATACATTTTTTCGAGAAATAATTTTTCACATACTCTCTTGTGAAATTGAGAATCGTATGTACTTTGATAGGGAGGGGGCGTCCATAACTAGTAGAGCTCATATATTTATATGTTTACTTCTCCTCGAAAAATAATAATTACAGCCATTGACAAAGATGTCCCCTAAAAGCTTTTTTATGATTTAATCTGAACATTATGATATAAGAATGATAATAATAAATTTAATACAGTCATTAGATATGAAAACAATTAAAACATGACTTTAAACTCTCATTTAGAATAATTTAATTTTGTAAGTATACGGTAATAATGTTTAATCAAATAGTTTTCTTAAAACAAAAATATTTTTTCAGATTATTTTAACCCCTTCCCAGCTTAAAAAAAGTGGCCACAGTAATTATCGGTAAATCTCAGCAACGACAGCACATCAACAGTATTTATCAGTATTTATCAGACTCAACAGTAAAGATGACAGTAGTTATCAGTATTTCTCAGCAACAACTAAAATTATCAGCAACAGCAGTACATGTAATAATAACAGTAAATATAACAAGAACGGCCCCTTTCAGTAATTATTATACCTCAACTGTAATTCCCAATAAAATTAATACCATAAAACTGTCTTTTCCCCCCAAAAAACTTTTGTTATCTGAGGACTACTATTGGAAAATCAGAGCTACCCCCTGGGACTACTCCCTATAATATTTATTAGTAATTTTAACCAATCAAAGTGTTCAGTGGGCGGAGCGTTCAAGGAATCTCGAGTCCGTAATGTAACAATGACGTCAAAACATTTCGACATGCGATGTCAAAATCATACAACGATTTTATAATTTTTCGAAATGTCTGTGAAAATACTTTTTAAAAATAATTTTATTGTTTTAGGACAGGATGCATTACTTATCATACAATCTGTTAAACTGAATGCATTTGTAATTCTGCCTCTAGTCTACAGTGTTTTTTTTAATGTCGGAATATCTGCATGGTAAAAAAAATTAAATCGCCTATGATTGTTTCGGTATAATAAAACAGTAATGGAATGGGAACTCGGGAAATAGCAAATTTATGGTTCCCCGATGGAGGAAACTATTTCCCCAGTGGCAAGTTTCCCTCTACCCATTCCATAACTGTATATTATCAAACATTATCGTAAAATTTGGTATTCTCAGTCCTTTTTTGATATGGCCCATGGGCCTGTGCTTTATACATGTACATGGAAAGCAAGTAGAGCAAGTCATTTAATATTAATGAACAGGTAGATGTTATCGCACAGTATCATTAGGTCATGTATTGACCTATGGCCTATAATAATGTCATATAATATAGATTTTCCCCTTTGCATGGTTATAATGGAGGATTACCACAGATATTTATATTTACAAATAATGCACATTTTTGGTACGAGGGTTGATTCTCATGAAAACGAAACATTTCTACAAATTCAAACAAAAAAGTGGTTTGCGGGATAAATCTTTTCGATTTAAGAATGGCAAATCTAAATTTTTTCACGCGAATAAAAATTGATTTACAGTAATGTCACAACTTTGATAAAACTGATTTAAGTCGACGTAAAACAACAAAATTATAAGTTATGAAAGCTATATTGTATAGAGTATAATTTTTAAACCCATTTTATTTTCAATCCCTTCGCCTTACTTTCATTTAAGCGAATTTAAAAGGGGGTGAATTTAAAGAAAAACAACAACAAAGAATTATTTCTTAAACAATACTGCGACTAGACGAATAAAAACGGGGCAATGATGTTTTGGAGTGTGAAAAGGCAAATATTACAAGGGGTGAAAAAACTGTATACTGGGTTATTTTCGCCCCGTCTTATTTTCGCCCTTTCACACTTGCAAACAATTTTGCCCTGTTTTAAATTTGCCCAATCATAGTTTTGTTTAAGAAATTATACTGAATTCTTTAAATTCGCCCAAATGAGAGTAGGGCAAAAGGGGCGAAAAAAACGGGGGCGAAAAATTCCCTCTATACAGTAACCAAGTACAATGTGTTAATCTTGAATCAAGCCTGAATGCATTTTAATTCAAAATGATTCATAGTTTAAAAAATATTGTTGTATTATACAAAGTGCGATTTTAGTAGTCGCCACAGCTACATTACGTCATATAATGGACACACGACTTTATGTATATGAAAACATATATGTCAAATGACTTTTATTGACGCAAGATAGTACAAAAAGTACATGTATTGAAAAGCTGCGACTATAATATGCAACTCTTCAAAATAAAAGTCAATTCTTTTAAACCACTCATTACTCCTTGGCCATCATATGATTTTATGACGTGCAATAAAAAATTGAAAAAAAAAAATTATGGATACATACCACGTTAAAGGTATTCTCGTCAAGGATATCATTAGGAGTGGCAAGAAAATGAAATGGAATATTGTCAAAAACAGAAATCTGACAACCTGCATTTGAAAAAAAGAAATATGTGCAGGAACAAATATCAATACAACTAATTCAAGGTTAAAACACATGATAAATGAGCGTAAATTCATAGTGCTTCTATTGTGCTTCTATTGTTAGCACGTCTTACTTGATTTATGTACATATAAACAGATACTTACTCTAGTTGCATTTAAAGATTCTCCTCCATACCAAATGTTGTTGAGCACATTTGTAACCACCTTATTTTCTAGAAATATCTTGTTATTTGTTCTAATTCCATCACTTAGAATTCCATGGTTTAAAAGAAGCCTGCCAGCATGTTGATGGGATTTACGAAATGTTCTCATTCGATTTTCTTCAAGTGCCGGTCTTTTTGGTTGATCCGTTTGTTTGTCGTTCTCATGTATGCAACGTAATATACTAAGTGCATGGACGGAAAATTTGCTTTTCGAAAAGAAATACAAAAATCATATGCAAATGAAAACAAAGTATATGATCGTTAAACATCTTTAAACATTCTTAAAATTTCCCTATTTCAAGATTTATTTTATCTAAATATAGTTTATTACACAGAGTAAATGTCAGTAAGGAATATGTTATTGCAAACAAAGGACATATACTGTCTTTTGTTGTTTTTTGTGAATGGTATCTTTTGAAATTTACACCTCAAGGAAAATCATCGTCAACCAACACGTTCTGGAGATTGAGAATGGTTCTCCCAGGATGTAAAGAACAAGATTTACCTAAGGCCTCTTAGGCCCTGTAAAATTTCTGAAAAATCAAAACTGCTTATTTCTAGTTGTAAATATGTTAGATTTCACTTGGACCCTTGAAGACTTCAAATCAAATAAAAGTGGTTTTTTTTTTTCTCTTGACCATATTATATGTCGTCATTAATTGTTACATTTCCCAAAAATCTTGAAAATTTCTTTTAAAATGGTCAAAATAAGACGCCGTTTTTTAATATTTTGCATACCCCGAGCCTTTGATCTAAAAAGTTTAACTTTATCGTGAAAGAACTGTTTCCGAAGATTCTTATCCACGAAATTTTTTTTGGATTTTTGGTTGGGCTCATATTTTGATCAATAGTAGAAGATGCTCAACTTCGCTCATTTTCTTCAAGATTCAAGAGAATTGTAGATTCACATAGGCTTGGTATTTAGATCTGAAACCTCAGAGGAAATTTTAATAGAAAATAAAAGCACTAAGTCCCCACATTATGTTCATGTTCGACGCACAGATTTGATCAGTTAATTTGTATAATGATAGTGCCATTCATGGAGTTTGTGATCCTTCCTCTTTCAATTGTTACCCTCCAGAAAAGCATCTTGTCTTAACTATACTTAATGCCATTGATTTAGGATGTCGGAAAGAAAAGTTGTCGATGGTCTTCACGTTCACATTTAGAAAGATCTTAAATTTTCCGTTTAAAACAGAAAGCTTTATAAATGTTTTATCTACAATTTTATCGTTTTGTTTGATACCCCTAAAGTCCTTTAGCGTCTAAAGCTTCGTTATTTCTTCACTCGACAGCATGGTTCTTTCTGTTGTTCGTTTTTGTCAAGTATGTTTTAAAAGGAACAAAAGCGTTTATTGGTGTTATGTTTATCTGTCAACTTTCAAACAAGTTCTATCATAAAGTTTAGGCGCATGTTTACAGTGTAGCATCCATGTGACATTTTCAAAATGTTACCAGCGTTGTTTTCATGTCTATTGCTAACGGTGAGGGTAATATTAAGGCTTATTAAATGCGTCTAAAGTAATCAAATTTAATATTTAGCATGACTATATAATAATACAAAATTGTATGCCAATTTGAAATGTTGTAAATCGTTTTAATTCCACTGTCCTACAATACAAAGTTCCACGATCTCTAAAAAGAGTACGAATTCTAAAATTCCCTATCAGTTTTAAAAACCTTTAAAAAATTGTTTATAAAGAAAGCATCAATTTTAGAAAATGTGTAAACTTTTTAATATAATGTTTTATGCTGATCGATGACAAAAGCAACGCTTTAACAATAACACATTAACATCTGTTACATCTTAGAATAGTCAATGATTCTATGTATAATACACTACTCAACATCGACGCCAACACCTGCTCTTTTATACAAAATATAAAATATATAGATTTCTGAAAAGTGAATTTAATACATTCAAAACTATTTATGGGATAGTCGATACATTTTCTCTGAAATTTAGGATTTCAGTTAGCTTGATATTAATATTTTGATTAAGGAATGATTCTTATCGTTGGCTAAATTATCAATAGAAGCTGGTTTGGGTCAGTTTACGATTTATAATCCGCGAAGCGGATTCATTCCTTATAATATGATTTTAGAATAATAAACAACTGTGGAAATAAAATTGTATTACTTTTTATGAGTTCAAATTTGCCGCTCAATGATACAACTGTAGTAACGGAAGTAATTGGAGGCGAGGGAGAGCAATAACATAGATACGTTATTTTCTGATCATGACAAGGAGCACACTGCAGGTGAGGCCGGTCATCAGGGGATGCTCACTCCTCCATGGCACTGATCCCACTTTTGATGTTTCGGAGGTCCGTGTGGCTCTGTTCCTATTTTGTATTGTTTTATGGACTTTGATATTGAATACTGTTCGTTATCTCCATATCCTTCTTCATACATATGGTTTAACACATGATACATAGACCTAGCAGCCATGATGTTAATTATATGAGGTAAGATGAGTTACTGTTAATATTTAAGGGTACATTATTTAAATTTGGAATTTTCCATGATTTAGAAGGATGGAAAGATGCAAATGATTCAGCTTGTTGTCAAGGAGTGTGTCCCGTACCAAATTAGATTATACAGAATAATTTGCTATCCTTTTTTGGGAAAAAAACCAATGAGCCACTTGAATACAAACAGAATTAAATTATAAATTATAATTTCAATTTGAAAGAAATTTCTGACGAAACTAAGCAACATTTTAAGTGTTATCTGATATCCTTTTAATCGATTATAATTACTTTTTTCATTTCAAGTAACTTTTCTCTGTCCACTTCACTTGTCTTCCAATCATTTGCGGTATTTCGGTAAAATAACGCAACCGACGAGGATGTAATGGATTTGTACCTGACACAACAGAAAAAATATAATTGCAATTGCAAAAAAAAAAATTATTAGTTTGCATTTTAATACAATTTGACAAAAAGTAAAAGTTACATATTGAAGCCATTCCTAATTAAGAAAGAAGACTATATTATTTTTTTTATTAAAAAACCCCAGATATTTCCATTGTGCACCTTAACTGCATTGCATTTCTATGCAATTTCAAAAGACAACTTACGTATCCTGTATTTAGAAATTGAAGTGCCCCAGTGTAGAATTTTTTAAACAACAAAGCAAGAAACACCAGGCCAACAAGTTCCAGATCTGTACAGTCAAGCTTTTGTCTGGAAAGGAAAATACGAGCATACTTGTAATACGAGTACTTGTAATCTCTATGTATCATTAAATGCGTCTTGCAAATGAAACAAAATAGTCAATCAAGGCTATGTTTAGCTATCTCTGTGCACAGTGCTAATAAAAACTCATATGGGCTTTATATACCGCACAGAAAAAGTTGAAACTTCTTTTCTATTACATTCTTGGTACTCACGGCATTCGAGAGCTAGTGCATATTATGACCTATGTGCTCTTAAATGCGGCCAATAATAAACAACAAATATACCTGACACACATTTGCAGCTCTGTTCTGCAGCTATTAAAATAATAAAGCCAATTTTGTGAATAGAGCATTTATTAAAATGTTAAATAAAATGACACATTTTACAATTTAAGAATGCAGCAGAGGGTGAGGCGCAAGAAATATCCAACAAGAAGGACAATGAACATAGAGAAAGGTACTCGCCCTTATATACATAAATTAACTAATATATAATAATATAATGACGTCTTCAACCTTAACTCCACTAGTTCAAATAAAATGCTTAAGCGCAAGGACATGTCTTACTTTCTTACTACAGAAACAATGTATAGATGGACGCCACTATTCCACTGATATGAGATATTGCTGTACAAATATCGACACTGCATTTCTTTAGTTACTGTTCGCGCAATTTGTGTTTGTTTACGCAGCTTTTTGTTTGTTTCTATTATTTTGAGAATATTCTCCTTAAACTTATACATTATTTAGGTTAAATTGAACGGGATATGCCTTTGAGCCAACTTTGTTTTTTTTATATGTTTTTTTTACCTTGAATGGAAAAGAATGTGTACTAGCTTTATAATGCTTTTGGTATAAAGAATGAATATAAAATTTCTTACTTTCCCCTGAATATAAAATATATATTTTATAAGCATTTTCATTAGTTCTATTGCCTAGACACGCCCATACCTAGCCTTAATTCGTTTACAATTATTCATATACCGGTAAGTAAGTTTTAATAATTTTTAACAGATTCCTGTATTCAGACGTTAAATGAAATCACAGACTTTTCGTTAACATAATATAAGAACATTCAGTTTTTTTTTTGTTTGCTGAAAATTACACACTTGGCCAAAACGAACATTATTAGTTATTAAAAAAAAACATATTTTAAATCAGGCGAACAGCATACTGAAAAGTCAATTACCTTTCCATACGGGTGGTCGATAGGCATTATTTGTTGATTTTTTTAAATCCATCCAAAGACCTCTTTGAAACTCCTTTTTCAAATTCTATATTTTAAGTGAAAAAATAATGATTAGTAAATCAAAACGTTATTCTTATTATCAAAAGGAATAATCATGTCTTTCATAAATGATGAAGAAGATTGATATTAATTTTGAATCATAATTTTATCGAAACAAGTCATAATTAACATTTACAGTATTTATAAGCATTGTAATGACCTTAATTTTGAATTAAATCTTTATTTTTAACATAGGAAAGTCTTTTTAGGGAATATTGTTTATCAAAGCGTCAAAGTTTTCACCAAAGTTTATCAAAGTGTTAAAGTTTTCGCCAAAGTTTATGAAAGTGTCAAAGTTTTCACCGAAGTTTTTCAAAGTGTTAAAGTTTTTGATTAAGTTATTCAAAGTGTGAAAATGTTCACTATAGTAAATCAAAGTTTTCAAGGTTTTGGCCAAAGTTTATCAAAGTGTCAAAGTGATCACTATATAGTAAATCAAAGTATTCGCCAAAGTTTTCTAAAGGGTCAAAGTTTTTGATAAAGATGAACCAAGTGTCAAAGTGATCACTAAAGTAAACCAAAGTTTTCAAAGTGTCAACAGTATAACTATAGTTAACTATAGTTTTTTTTTCCCGTTAGGTTGGTTTTGTGACCATATTCTAATATATAAAGGAATATAAAACCACATTGCATTGTTCCTCAACGAAGAAGTATTTCCAAAGAAATTCTTTGCACCAATATTTAAGGTGTACATGAAATATATGTACACATTTTTTTAATCCAGAAAGACCAATGGGGTACAACGTAAACAAATTGGTGTTGCTTACCTTTCACTCTTATAATCTATATTTGGAGTATTTTTTGATGGAGTGATTACTTTGGATTTTTTACGATATTTTTCTATTGTATGCATTATAAATACATGTAATAAATATGACTTGTGTAAGTCGAACAAGCCCTGGGGGTTGAATATCGAGGGAGTGGGTCATGTCCACAAGTACCTGTGAAAAATTTGTTGATTGTGCGACCATTAGTGCAAATGGACATGCTTATAAAGATTAAGCTCATCAGACTGCACATTACAGTTGGTGTGTCTAGACTTTGGTGTCACATGGTGTCCTATCAAAGTAGCATTACAAAACTGATGCCATAACGTTATTGACTGAAATGGAAATCCACTACATTAGCACTGATCAATGCCAGTTTGTTTTTGTTATACTTTTGTTACTTTCTTGAGTCCGTGGGTTTAAAAGGCGATACATAGTGTGTCCAAAATTATTGTGAAAAAATTCTATCAAATGAATATGCATGGGTCAGATTTTTTCTACGCTTACGCAGTGTCGTTAGAGCTTGTACTGATGAGCGTCGATATGCTCGCTGCACTTGCTACTCATTAAATAATCATGGTCTGCATTCAGTTCTAAACTTCCCCTTCGAAGACGTCTGTGAAATTTTTGGACAGCGGTTACAAAAACGTCAACAATCTCCTGGTAATTTACAAAAATTTTCTGCAGCATCGCAATAGGAACGCAAAAATCTGTCCCTAAAATGATCTTGAAGGTCTTGCTTGGATTATGCCACGCCGATACCAAGCTTGTATGGACAAAAAAAATTGCTTAACCAGCTACTGACTTAGCTGTGTTTCCTTCATGTTATTTCTGTCATTTTTTTTTCCTTCCAGATCTTATAATGTGCAGCGTCTTTGTAAGTAAATATCCCCTCCTTATTCATAATATAGCTTAGATTTAAATTAATAAACATTTAGAAACCAATTTCTGTAATGCCTTGAAAATTTCTGAATTGGCTGTGGCACGCGTAGATCGAGAGAATTTCTTCAAATTATCTATGATAAAAGTCTTTGATGTCTTTTACTTAATTGGGGGAAAAATTTGTTGATATTAGGAACATTTCAAAAGATCTGAAAACTTTTTCCTACAAAAAAAATTAACCGTTTTATGGAAATCATTGAGTTTGAAATCATTGGAAAGATCAGAAAAAAATATACACATATTGTGACGTCACTTTAAAATTTCTATGACGATATAACACCGAAAATGCTAGAAAAGATTAGAAAAGTTTCCCCTCTATTCCGAACGAAACAATAGAATGTGAAGGCAATTTTAGAATCGAAAGCTTTCTGATATTGTTCTCAATCACCATTTTTGCAAATATGCCGGTTATTTGTTTACCTTTTCCAGTATGTATTCAATAGAACGATGACTGAAAAAATTCTTCGAAAGATCAATTGGAAATCTCCATTTTCCTGTCTTCAACAGGCACATAGAAAGAGCGTTTGAATAATCCTATTATGAAAAGAAATATTCAAAAATCATGTTTAATTAAAGATAATAAAAAAAGTTTCTAACCCTCTGTATTTAAAAAAAGGCATATTTTCAAATTTATTTCCGCAAGTAAAAATATATTATTTTTTCTTCACTTTTTAATTAAATTTATTCTTACATTGTGTAAAACCACACAAAGAGAAAATATAACAACAATATTAAACAAAAGTAAACGATGCAAGAGTGTGTAGTTAACCGGAAATGGTAATACGTACCATATCTTCATTGGTTACTTTTTAAGAAATATACATGTACTACTTAAAATACCATGGGAGAGCGGGGAAATATTTTTTTTCACTGCTGACCGATTCTTTTTTAGAATGACAGTATTTTGTTTTATAGTTCGATTTAGCCTATCAACAGATATGTATACATGCCTACAAGAACGTGTGTATCTAAGAGTATCTTTACGAATCCAAGCCCAGATATTGGATCCCTTTTGAACTTCGGCAGGCATAAAACTATTACATAGATGTATATGTTGAATACAAGCTTAAAACCTTAAATTTTAAAATATTTAACCTTCAAGACAAGTAATTTTTTCTTTTAAATTTGCGTTGAATTTTTCTTTTGAAAAAAAAAATTAGCTTCAAAAGCAGAAGAAAGCAATTTACCTTTATATCTTCAGAAAACTTCGAAACATCCATCGACATACTCGCTATTGAAATAGATAAATACACTTATATATGAATAAATAGGAATTGAAAGCAAATAAATAAATAAAAACATAAATATCTAAAATATGCCACAAATGATTTCTTATATATTAAACAAAAAATAAGTAAGATTATTTTACCTACATGTATATGTTTAAATAAACCGTGTGTTAACAGATTTAGATACACACCAAGAATTAAAATACAGCACAGCAGACCTTCCAAATCCTTTAGCACAGTACCAAGGTGTGAAGTATTGGAATCCGATTTCAGAATCAATGTTGAAAAATAATTCTTTTTTTACTTCTTTCATTTTCCAAGGAGAATGCAGATCAAACTGATACATGTTTACGAGCAAAATTTTAGTAGACTCTTTTTCTTTCTCACTTTTCTCAAACATAGCTACATGTACATTCTCTGCAGAACTCTATAATCCATTTGAAACAACATATTGATGTTTTATCCGACACACACATTCAAAAAACAATATTTTAAACAGGCTCTTACATTTTTTTTATTTAAATAAATTTTCAAATACATGATCTGTTTGAACCAAAAATATTATATGTATATTATTCTTAAATTCATCATATGGTTCAAAACTTCTAACCACATTGCTTCACTTAATTTCATTTGCATAACGTTGATGTCATTGACAATTCGGTTAACATTTCATTCATTTGAGAAATCCTTATAGAATTATATTCCCTTATAATTCTACCTATCAATTACTTGAATAAAACACAAAAAAAAAAAGAGTTGTTACACAATTTCCATCCCAAATAACAATTACCTGTCTTTCACATAAATTACATTTTTCATAATAATACATTAATCTTTTCTTACCTCAAAAAACAATACAGGAATATGGTCTCTTAGAGCCTTAGCAAGAACCTGGCTATGAAGACTGTTTTCTCTCACAGATATTATTACTGGAATAAGGAAGCATCCCAAATGTGCTGTGTAAACAAAAAATGTAGGTTAATGTCTAAAAGGATCTAATTTCAATTTTTCAAATTTAATGCATGCTCGTAACAATTATGTGTTTCAAATTATGACTACTATTTGTGTAAGAGATAAAATTAACATTGAATAATTCAATTACATGTTACATTATGGGAATTGTATCTTATAATAAAAGCAGTTAAAGTTATAAAGATAACTTTGTATAACTTTGTAAATTTTCCCAAATTACTAATGTAAAACAAATAAAGAAAATTTGATAATCATAATTATGGTTTTCTTGTCTGTGCCTTTCACCTAAAGGAAACTGTTGTAGATAAAAGCATACATGTCAAAGTAAGTTAGTGCGTCAAGTCGGATCAAAAGTTTAAAATTTCCAGAAAGAATGACATTTTGCAAGAAGAATTAATTTTACAAAGTTTTGAATATGCAATAGACAGGTTTAGTAACACGCTTCGCAATGATCTTGTACGATTTACGTCATCAATTGTTGTGTACTTCGACATCATGACGTCAAATCCGACCTGTAGCTTAAAGTTACGGACGACGAATACACTGTTTACACCAACGACATAAACGAGTAAAGTTATCGATTAATATCTTGATTATTCTAAATTTCCTGATTCTGTTGATTGATTTTTAAGCCGCGAATCAAGAACACTATTTATATTCACTAGTGTTTTGAAAGGGTAACTGTTTCTGAAGAACTTTTTTTCAAGAATTTTTTTGAGAGGCTGAAAATGTATTACATCATGTACAGTATCTACGTTGAAAAGAGCACATTTCAGATAAAAGTTTAACATTGAAAAAAAATTAATTAACGTGTTTTGAGTACAAAATAAAGCTAAACTGGTATTACTAATTCAACCACAGAGCTTATTGAATTTTAATATGCACTATAAACCAATTCAATTCTAATAATAATTATTTCTAAGATATTCATATCATCATTTCTGATTCAAGGGAGAACTACCTGAAGAGATATGACTAGAAGTATATATGTTGAATATAAAACAAGTTCATGTATTCTGTGTGTGACACAGAGGCAGAAATCATAATATGTGTATCAAAGAGCCTGGCGATTGTGGAAATATGCAAAAGAAGTGTCCCTTCTAACTGAATCATGCTTGAGAAAAATGTATAATGGCTTTTTTTTTTAAACAGATGACGATATTGAGGAGAGTGTCCTCAGATTTGTCGGTAAATGGATTTATTACATTGACATGTATGTTAAAAAAAAAATTAAGGGCAATGAGTTCAATAAACTATCAATGAGATCATTGCTTTTAAATATTTTTTCTCAAAGAAAGAAATATATACTAGTATCCATACATATATACCATATTTATTTTAAGTAGAAATATATCCGCTTTTTTCTTAACATTGGAAGTATTGTTCGATAGAAAGTTTCAAAACGATGCGTCATTAATTAATAACGATGCGTCACCTTTTAATACATATAAGTTGTTGTTCATTATTATCAAATTATTGTGACGTAGTTTATATTGGTTTTCAACCACCCCCATTTTTTGTATAATCTATCAGTTTATATAGTTTATATATCATATTGTTATAGAATTTATGATCAAAGAGAGACACCTCTTGGATTTGTGAAAATCCTGAATGTGGGGTATATTTTGGGTTAGACTTTTATTACTACTGAAACCCGCCAAATAAACGCAACGTGCTTCACCTATCCTGTTCTTTATAGGTAAGAACTCCAATTTATACATGTTAACATGTTTGTAACTGTTTCCTTGATATATAATATGTTTGATATAAAACATTTGTTTCTCGAAATATTGCGATTAGGTGAATTTCAATGTATTTTTGAATATTTTGATGAAGCAGCATGGTCTAGTCACGTGGTTCGAGTTCAGTGTAAAGTCTTTATTTTGAGTTTAAACAATAGTAAACAGATTGTACGTTCAGAATTGTCATGTTTATAATCACAGAAAGTATTTCCTAAACATATAGATTTGATTTTCTAAAGAATGTATAAAAATTTCATTAGTTTCCGAAATTAGTTGTGGTGCTCGGTTTAGAGTCATGTTTTGGAGTTTGTAATCTGTTTGCAGTTTGAGGAAAAATGTAAACAAATACCGTTGTGAATGTGTTTTGGCTGTTTCGGACATAAGATATGGTATTATTTAATATTTTATTGATAAATTATCAAACAAAAGTTGCCTGACACATGTTCTATTCTAGTCATTGATATTTTGATATAGTAAATTAATAATTGTGAATCCCCTAGACTAAATGAGTGTATGTATAATGCATATGTTGTATGTTAGACATATTATTACTGCTGAAACCCGCCAAATAAACGTAACGTGCTTCACCTCTCCTGTTCTTTATAGATTCTTCCAGGCTAAGGTAGCATTTTGGGGGCTCGTCCGGGATATTATCATGACAGAGTTGACAGAGGAGATGTTGGTGGTGAGATAAAAGCTGATGATGGCACCAATGGACGTACTATATGGAATTATGGAGGAATTTGGGGAGACTTTTGATACTTCCAAGGGTCGACTAGTGGTGGCTTTGCAAGCAAATAAATTCTTCATGAAGGAGATGGAAGGCGCACAGTCTAAAATCACCTTGCTTTCAGTAAAATTTACTTTAGCAGAGGCAGCTAAGAAAGAACTTGAAAAAACTGTGGGTATGAAATCGGAAACTGAAAGCTGAAGGACACTAAGTCTCCAGGGATTTCTGAAGAAGAAAAAGCAAAGAAACCAGAAGTCAAGAAAGAAAATCCCACAGCTGTAAAGTTACATTAGGACTTTAAAATCAGTGGTCAGGTTGATTGTAAAGCAGGGATATCTTACACAAGCCTAATTCGACAAATTGAAACTGGAAAACAGAAGGGATATTCGGAGGTTGACATCTTTGATGGGTGATCAAGGCAGTTGTTCCATCTTTGAGTCTTCGTAATTACCTTAATGGACGGCCTGACATAAATCTGCCTACCTTGTGGAGTATTCTAAGAGGACACAATGCAGAAAAAAATGCTCAGGTGAATGCCCTCTACAGAGAATTTAAAGACACAGGAGACGGAACACTAGTAGGACGCAGGAATATAACTGTACCAATGCAGTCGTCGGTAATTGTCAAAGTACCATTCAAGGCCAGACAACTTCAGCATGGGACTAAGGTTGTCTTCATTCCGTCTCAAGAATTGGATGCATATGGAATTGCATCACAGGAAATGCTTATCGATGTAAAGCCAAAGCGTACTAGACACATCAACTTGTTGTTGGCTAATCCATCCAAAATGGATGCTGTCATCTCAAGAGGTACACCCTTAGGACATGTTGAAAGGATTTGTTTCTGCTGATTCACTTTGAGACAGTGATGACAGTATCCTATAGTGTTCAGACAGTAGTAAATAGAGTGAGGACTGAAAACAGTGCAAAATGGGATCCACCTGTTGACCTTTCAAACTGTTCCCTTACCCCAGACCAGAAAGTGAAAGTTCAGGGACTTTCAGGAAGGAATATCAGGCGTTTACATGTGATGATGATGATATCGGTTGTGCCGTGGACCTGCAGTTGGAGTTGGAACTGATGAACAAAGAACCAGTGCATAGTTCTTACATGGCTGTACCGAGGCCTATGTACCAAGAAGTTAAGGATTATATTGCCAACTTGTTACAGAAACGCTGGATTTGACGATCAATCTCCCTACTCTAGTCAAATTGTGTGTGAAAAGGAGAGGATGATAGCTGGTTGTATGCGTCGACTATAGGAAGCTAAATGCGAAAACTGTCCACAATCAACATCCAATTCCACGAGTACAGGATGCACTTGATTCCTTAGGAGGAAGTCACTGGTTCTCACTCCTGGATCAAAGCAAAGCATACCATCAGGGTTTTGTGAAAGAGGAATGCAGAAAGTACACTTCATTCGTGACACCATGGGGACAGTATGAGTGGAATCGTATTCCATTTGGACTTACAGGTGCTTCTGGAATATTCCAAGCATACATCAATGAAACTCTAGAAGGACTCAAGGATAAATGTTGCCTCCAATACATAGATGACATTTTGGTGTACAGTTACTCTTTTGAGGCTCATTTGAATGATCTTCAGTGTGTGTTGCGTCGTATGAAGGAGAAGAGACTAAAATTGAAACCTAGTAAATGCAACATATTTCAGAAAAGATCTGTTACTTGGTCACCTAGTCACTATACAGGGTCATACCGTAGATCCAAATGACCAGGAAGCAGTGTTGAAATTAAAGGATTAGAGATTTCACACAGTTGGAGATGTACGGAAATTGATGGAGTTTATTGGATATTACCGGAGTTAAATCCCAAATTTCTCCCGTAGAGCAAAACCCATTTTTGATTAACTGAAAGATGACAATGACGGACCCTTATTGGGGAAGAAGCAGAAGAAAACCAATTCCCAGAAATTAGGACACAGGAGTTCATCAGTGCGGATTACATGGACAGCTGAACACCAGAGTATCTTGAAGGATCTCATTGATGTCCTACTTCACCCACTAGTAATGGCTTATCCTGATTTCAGCAAACCATACACTCTCCACATTGATGCATCGCAAATGGTTTTGGGAGTTATCCTTTATCAGAAACAAGATAATGACAAGCTGGCTGTAGTTGCTTACGCAAAGAGGACACTGACACCAGCTGAGCAAAACTACCATCTTCACGCGGGAAAATAAGAATTACTAGCACTCAAATGGGCAGTGACAGAGCGATTTAGAGATTACCTTTACTATGCCTCTCATTTTGAAGTGTACAGTGACTATAACCCATTGCGATATATTTTCATAAAGCAGCATTATGTACAACCCATTACTACGACTTTCTCAATTGGAATTGGTCTCGATTGATTTCCTCCATCTGGAGGGCTGCAAAGGGGTATATGAATATACATATGTATATGTATATATTTGTGGTGATGGACCACTATACCCGAATTGCCCAGGTGTATGCCACCAGGAACAAATCGGCTAAGACCGCAGCAGAAAAAGTGTTCAATGATTTTTTTGCTAAGGTTTGGAATGCCTAGCAGACTTCACCATGACCAGGGACGTGAATTTGCGAACAGATTTTTCTTTGAGTTACAGAAGTTGCGTGGAATTCATCACTCTCGTACAACACCCTACCACCGTTTAGAAACTCAAGAACCATCTTTCAAATCTGACTGGAAATCTCATTTAAACATGGTCGTTCATGCATACGATTGTACGAAGAACTAGAGCAAAGCTCTTTGCAAAGCAACGAGTGGGTCTTCCTTCCTAGCAATAAGCAAAAGATTAAATGTTTCTGTCTAGATTGTCAACTTTGCTAACATTCTCTTTTTCGATTTGTCTCAAAAACCCTTACTTGAATTCTTTAATCTGGAGTGAGCATGAGGTCTAAAGGGTACTCTCTCTAACAGCATTCTTGAAATTGTATCCACAACAGTTAAACTTCCAATATTATGACTTTTGATATCGGATATATCATCTTTGTTATACCGTCCGCTTGAAAAGTGGGAGGGTATATAGTAATCGGGATGTCCGTCCGTCCGTCTGTACGTCCGTCCGTCTGTTACGCTTTCTCGCTTTTCCGCAACTCCTCTTATTCTACTGAGTGAAATTTAATGAAACTTTCACAGCATCTTTATTGCATATTGCCATCGTGCACCTCCAATTTTATTTTTTTTTATTGGACACGTATTTCAAGTTTTCCATAGCAAAACACGGACATTAACATTACATGTTTACTTATGAATTTACATATAGAAGCTTCTAGAAACATTTGATAGATGAGTTATTCCTCTTTACACATTACCGTAAAACAATATGTAGCAACTTATGGACATTATGGGAGGCGGGAGGTATTATTTAGTGAGCTCATTGCTCACAGCACCTCTAGTTGCAATTATGTTTGTGAAACGTGTCATGCTATAGAAACACAAGTGTTTTGCTACATTACCATCTTAAAAATGGCTTCAAAATCATTAAATATAAAATATAACTAGGTAAATAAATTAAACAAATTATATAATAAATCAAAAAATCCAAATGTATTTATAATAATGATGAACAATCTCCATTGTTTGCAATCAGTAAGTAGAACAATACTTTTATAATAAACGCACAAATTTGTTTCAAATTTGCAGCTTTCCACTAGCAACTAGTGGTACCTCAATAGGAGTGTAACATTTTCTGAAAGGTATATTGTAAACATATTACATAAGTCTGTGTATTCTTTTTAGCGGCTTTGGCGGAATGCAGCAACCACTAAATCAAGTACAAAGCTATAAGTCTTGTACATCAACATAAATAAGAATATCTACACTAACTTATTCAAAAGTCAATTTCCACCAAATATTGTACAAGCTAAATATAATACATTTACAGTATTAAAGAAACAAATCTCTTTGAAGGTATTGACCTGCATAAGAACAATTTGAATCCCCTACACCAAGGATGCTCTGTGCCAAGTTTCACTTTGGTTCTGGAAAATGATATTGTGAAATTTTAGGCAATGGTGATAATAATAAAATTATGTTTAAAAAAAAATTTACTGGTTCCTTTAGCTCAGATGGGCTAATAAGTATGCAACATTCACAGTTTTGCAGTTGACACTGAAATGCGACTGGACATCTCTTCAATCTCATTTTAGAAAACTACATATACATGCCCTATGTACTGAATTCCTTGGAATCATACACATGTTTATGCCTTTATTTAGTTGTATGTGCCAAAATAACAATTTTTTTTTACATTATACTGTAAAAATACACATACATGTATTATAAGATCTTATATTCCTGCTGAAGACAGAGGATCTATCTTAATCATTAGAATAAGTAAGTCTAAACTTTGAAAGGGAAGACCTTAATAAAGAAGTCAACATGCAACACAAACAAAATATTATTATATTTAAAAATAATATTTATTTTAATGTAATTACTGGTACATGTATTTCTGTTACAAAACTATTTCACTTGAAAAACTGAGAGCAATTGATATGTTCATATTTGTGGATTTATATTGTCAAATCAAAATTTAAAAATGATACACAGTGTGTTAGATACCCGCACTTTCTAAAGAAAGTTCGGGTATATTGTTGTTACTCATGTCCGTCCGTCCGTGGATCTTCCCACTTTCTTCCCTGAACTCCTTCTTACATTTTACACAGTAGCCTAATCATCTTTTGGGAGATGGTTGGTGGTGTCATGTAGATGTGCAGTAAGGTTTCCAGAATTTTGATTTTGCCCCGGGGGGTCGAATGGGGTCGAAAAATGACGTTTTTTATGCAAAAAGCCCCGTCTTCCCTGAACTCCTCTTACATTTTACACAGTAGCCTAATCATCTTTTGGGAGATGGTTGGTGGTGTCCTGTAGATGTGCAGTAAGGTTTCGGAATTTTGATTTTGCCCCGGGGGGGTCAAATGGGGGTCGAAAAATGACGTTTTTTATGCAAAAAGCCCCATCTTCCCTGAACTCCTCTTACATTTTACACAGTAGCCTAATCATCTTTTGGGAGATGGTTGGTGGTGTCATGTAGATGTGCAGTAAGGTTTCGGAATTTTGATTTTGCCCGGGGGGTCAATGGGGTCGAAAATGACGTTTTTTATGCAAAAAGCCCCGTCTTCCCTGAACTCCTCTTACATTTTACACAATAGCCTAATCATCTTTTGGGAGATGGTTGGTGGTGTCATGTAGATGTGCAGTAAGGTTTCGGAATTTTGTTTTTGCCCCAGGGGGTCAAATGGGGGATAAAAATGATGTTTTTTATGTAAAAAGCCCCAGTCTTCCCTGAACTCCTCTTACATTTTACACAGTAGGCTAATCATCTTTTGGGAGATGGTTGGTGGTGTCCTGTAGATGTGCAGTAAGGTTTCGGAATTTTGATTTTGCCCCGGGGGGTCAAATGGGGGTCGAAAAATGACGTTTTTTATGCAAAAAGCCCCGTCTTCCCTGAACTCCTCTTACATTTTACACAGTAGCCTAATCATCTTTTGGGAGATGGTTGGTGGTGTCATGTAGATGTGCAGTAAGGTTTCGGAATTTTGATTTTGCCCTGGGGGGTCAAAAGGGGGTCGAAAAATGACGTCTTTTATGCAAAAAGCCCCGTCTTCCCTGAGCTCTTACATTTTACACAGTAGCCTAATCATCTTTTGGGAGATGGTTGGTGGTGTCATGTAGATGTACAGTAAGGTTTTGGAATGTTGATTTTGCCCCGGGGGGAGTAATGGTGTCGAAAAATTATATTTTAAAAAGTGAGGTCAAGGTCAAAGGAAAATTCAAGGTCAAAATAAGTTGACGTATTAATAGCTCTTAGCAGTATGTATCAGCATATGAAGTTTGATAAATATATCTTAAATTGTTTATTCAAAACTGATCTAGACATTAATTTTAGAAAAGTGAGGTCAAGGTCACAGGAAAGGTCAAGGTAAGAAAGAGTGAAGCATCGTAAAGCTTACATCAGTATGTATCATCATGTGAAGTTTCATTACACAACTTGAATGGTTTCTTTAAAATAAAGCTAAACACTAATTTAAAGAAAAGTTAAGTGAAGGTCAAAGGAAAAGTCAAAGTCAAAAAATATTGCTGCAGTTGGATATTTACATCAGTATGCATCAACATATGAACTTTGATAAAAATATCTAGAAAGTTTCTTTGAGCCCGATTGAAAGACAGATGGAAGGGTGGAGGATGGACATGACAAAAACTATACATGTATTCCTAATCATGGTGTGGCATAAAAAACTTGAATCTACATTATATGAGCATGTTTCCATCTATCAAGATTATACAAGCAAATTCAAAGAATTGTGGTCCTCTGCTTTCTGTGTTTTAGTAAATGAGATACCATAATTTATGGCAGATTGTGTGTCAAATATGCACCCCTATCATATATCAATTTTTGTGAAAATTGGGTAAAGGGGAAAATCATAGCATGCTCTGAAACATTTTGTTGCAGGTAATGTACATGTCAAATATGAAAGTCCTATCTCTTTTGAATCAAAAGTTATATATACAATATAATATTTTTGAAAAGTAGGTTAAACTTCTAGGTCAAGGTCACAGAGTCAAAAGTCATGATATATTTAGAAAAGTCTTTTCACATGTAATAAACATGTATAATTTGAATGCCCTTTCTTTTCTCTTTCAAAATGATCAATTTATAAATGTTATTTTTTGGAAAGTAGGTAAAACTTTAAGGTCAAGGTCTCACTTGGGTTAAAAAATCATAGTATATTTAGAAAGTTTTGAGGTAATGTGCATGTGAAATATGAAAGCACTATCTCTTATCATTCAAAAGTTATGACCAAGGTTAAATTTATTGTGACAGATGCACATACTATAGCTGTCAATAAGATGGACAGACTAACAGACAAATGAGATTTAGTGTCCCCCTCCCTTTCCCCAAAATGGGGGACAAGAATGCCCTTGCTGTTCTTGAGAAGTCTAAGATTTATGATGGAAAAAATCCCCTGCATATTTCTTAACGCAAATCAATATTGTGTTTTTATGTCATTTTGTTTGTTGTTAAACATCCCTCTCAGGAATTTTTCACTTGTATGGAGACACCACCATTTGAAAAATAATGAGGACAAGTTAGATTTGAGGTCAACATTCATTTTAGGAGTTTTCAACCATTAAGACGTAAAGAAATATTAACTCGATCCTCCCCTCACCCCTTCCCAGACCCCTGTTTGTTGATGTATGCAAAAAAAAATGCTTATACAAATAGTTTAATGTGGTCCATCTCTGAATGATTCTCATTCCTAATTCTAGGAAGATATGTTGACACAAATTCATGAATAAAATGTCAAGTAATCTTATCATTGATGCATTTTTATTTAATTTAATGCAGTCATATTGTGAACATTTCCAGCTCATTAGGAGAGTGGGGATGACCTCTAGGGGTTCAAAACCTTTAACTGATAACAGGGGATAATTAACTCTTCAGAATGTGAAATTCGTCTATTGTAGCATCGGATGACCTTTGATCCTTTAAACTTTAACCTTACCGTTTACATTTCAGACTATTTTACCCAAATCTATACCAAAACTTGTACTTACCGATTGTTATTATTTAGGCCCTGTCATCTTCATGAAATATAATCCAGTTAAAACACAAAATGAAATAATTCCTACCGACATATATGCAAATATGCACACTAGTATCCTACTGCACGTGCAGTGAAATCTAAAATGATAATGCCAATGGTAAAACTAGTACTTAAGTTGGGTACGTGACGCAAGCCCAATGTGATGCAGGTGTTCAGATACATGTATATATAGTGCAAGAACAAATTGAAAATTATCATTTACAAAAGATGTTTTATTTTAGCTTTGCAATCTAGGCCTATTTGCAAAAACAGACAAATAAGGTGTTTGTGTGTGTGTGTTGATGGGGCAACAATAAGGGGCTGACTATTAAATTGATTGTGTATATGGCAGCTTTCAAGAAGTTTCTGCCTAATCAAATATAAATAAACTTTGCACATATTGAAAAATTCATCAAAAACGCTTTACACTAATTTGAATAATATAATTTGTTGTAAATCTATATGAGAAAATAGATTTAAAAAGTTCCAATTTTGTGCCAAAATCCCCCCCCCCCCCTTTATCGAACCTAATTTACATCATTAATTTAATTCTGTAGTTTAATTTCCGACTGGTAATGAATTAAGGTTCATTGATACTCTGATAAGACAGATACCTCTACAGATAAGAAAGATAAGTTTCTGCAGGCATTTTGTCCTGAAATTCAGTGAATTGTCATGCCAGAGTTTACAAATCTCTTTCATAAGGACCATTTTATAGTTAACTCAAACAATCCTACCACATTATTCAGAGGTTGATATCTAGTTCTATTGCTAGTATATTTTTTAATTATTTTTAATAGTTTTACCTAAAACATTTATACTCAGTTCCTTTAAACGGTGTAAATTGAAAAAAATCTATCTCTGAACGTGTAAGTCTTTTAATTGTAAAAAAATAACAGCCGCAGAATTGTTTATATACATTTAATTAATATTTTATTTCATTAAAAAAGAATTTCAAGGGCGATAATGGAACGATAACTTTTGTTTGTGGATGTATTTTATTTTACATGCACAGAAAACAATTTGATATTCTGATTCAAAAGCATCGATTCAGTATGTTTTCTAAAGGGAATTAGATAGGTATGAGAGTAAATATTATTTTTATATATACCTCATATTTCTAATTTAATTGTGGGATTAAAAATAATTTATCTTTCTAATGACCATATCAATTTTTCTTTACATCATGATTGGACATATTATTCATTTCTGAAAAGTAAGCAACGCTTCATACTTTAAACTATTTTCTATTTGAATTTAATGTTATAGTTGTTGCTGAAAATCAATGTTTGGAATTTTAAAAAAAAAAGTCGTGAAATGTGGAGCAGAGGGATATTGTCCCTTAAGAATATGAAATACCTATAAAATGGAGGCCCATGGGTCACATGTTCACTAGCTGCAGATCTATTTTAGCGTTATGGTTTTATATATTAGTCTTTGACTGCAGATCCTGTAATGCAAAAAAGGTGCAATTTACGGCGCAATATTTTTTTCGCACTTCTGGGGAGAATTTCTCCACTTTCCAGCATCGGTCAATTTACTACCTTTCACTCCCTAATTCTAGGCACATTATTTAATCAATCTGTATATTTTATCCATCTCCCAACCCTTTATAGTCGTCTCTACTTCAAGATAAACTCGCTTGATTAAAATTATTTGTTAAATTCTGAAAATATCTGAAAATTGACACATCAAGCGAGTTTATTGCCTGTAGAGATTACTATAAATGGCTGGGAGGTGGACAAAATATACATATTGGCCAGAGAATGTGTCTAAAATTAGGGAGTGAAAGGGTAGTTGATTGACTAATGCTAGAAAGTGGAGAAATTCTGCCCAAAAGTCCTCAAAAAATATTGCGCGTAAATTGCACCTTTTTTTGCATATGGGGATCTGTAGCGTTATGATCAAAGACAAATATATAAAACCAGATCTGCAGCTACATGGTCACCTGAGCATATTATGCTCAATTTGATGAATACATGTATTATGTAAATTATTGAATTATATTGATTTTTCCTTGGTAAAGCCCAATATGAAGAAGTGTGCATTTAGAGGCAAACACCTTAGTGCGGGTATTACTGTCTCATGACAGCATCTAGTTAAAAGTTGTCTTCACAAACCAAAACTTGACTTAATTTCACTATGCTGTTTATTTCATGTCACATCCAAACAGATGATCTTCTGGCAAATCATGGTCATGCTTGGTATCAAAATTCAGTATTCAGATGAGTCACACCTATCCAAAGAAATTGAAATTTTTTTAATTTATAATTCTTTGACTAATAAAAAGTGCAACTAGAGATAATTAGACTATGAAATTGAGTTCTAAGATATTGTCACATTTCCTGTGTATAATTTGTAAAAGTACTCTTTCACCAATTAAAAGAAGTTTACACCATTTAAGGCAGTCATTTATGCTATCCCCTAATAAGACAACATACAAGTGTAAAGTAATAATGCACTAGCAAGTTTAGGATAATGTGCAAGATTATTTATGACAACATACTAGCACGAGGTGACAATGTGCTAGCATGTAAGTCAGTAATAATATGCCAGCACACTGAATCCAACATGCAGTGAAGCTAACACTCAACAGATTGTTTAGAGTTGCATGTGTTTGCATGATGTTTTGTGTTAACACAGCAGCGTGTTGTTTAAAGTTGCATTGGAGTGGCAGTCTGTTGAAATTAACATGCTAGCACACTGCAACTTCACATCATTGGAACACCATAATTTTTATAACAGGCAAACCAATATATTATAATTACTAAGTAAGTAATTGCAACTGTAAATGCTGATTTCATGGTGACAATAATATCGGTAATTCACTGTATATCTGAGAACTGATCAATTATAAAAAAGTGTCAAGATAGGGCCACTTGCTAAAGCTCAATAGCACTTTCATAAAAACCTGCCATCTTACCGACACAAAGCTAGGCTAACACACAGTTCGCCATCACAACACTACAAAACACTTTCGCACTAACACAAGTTCGCACCACACGCAGTGACGCTAACACACAACACACTGTCACGCTAATACAATTTCACACAACAAAATATCAGGCTAATACTAGTTCACACAACACACTATCATGCTTACACGAATCATAAACACACTGTCTCGCTAACACAAGTTCACACAACACGCTGTCTCGCTAACACAAATTTACACAACACGCAGTTTCGCTAACACGAGTTTACACAACACGCAGTCTCGCTAACACGAGTTTACACAACACGCAGTTTCACTAATACGAGTTCACACAACACACTGTCTAGCTAACACAAATTCACGCAACACACTGTCCCGCTTAGATGAATTCACACAACACACTGTCACGCTAACATGAGTTCACACAACACGCTGTCTCATTAACACAAGTTTACACAACACGCAGTGTCGCTAACACGAGTTTATGCAACACACTGTCACGCTTAGATGAATTCACACAACACACTGTCACGCTAACATGAGTTCACACATCACGCTGTCTGGCTATCACAAGTTCACACCACCCCCTTTTGCACTAACACACAACACACTCTCACGCTTACAAAAGTTTACACAACACACTTTCACACTAACATGAATTCACACATCACACTGTCACGCTAACACAAGTTGGCACCATACGCGTTGCGCTAACACACTGTCATGCTAATATGATTACACACAACACACTGTCAGGCTAACGCGAGTGCACACAACACACTGTCACGCTAACATGAGTTCACACAACACACTGTCTTGCTATGACAAGAAATGCAAGATCAAGACAAAGACATATGCCAAGTGAAGTCATGGCTTGAAACAAATACCAGGCCAGCTTTTGAAGATATTAGATGCAAAGGATATTTCCTCAGATCCCTTTGGAGTAAATGGCACAGACTAACATTGGTAAATGGAATTGTTTGTAGACAGTGGACTGTGTTGGAGACAGATGAAGTCAAACTGCAACAGGTGTTACCTCTCTTTGAGAGAAGGAATATTTTAAAGCATTGTCATAACGAAAAGACAGCTGGACATCTCGGGGTTGAAAAAACATTGGCCAGAGTACAGCAACGATTTTACTGGCCCGGTCTACAACAAGATGTTAGGCAGTATGTCACTGGATGTGATATATGTACAAGGCGCAAAAACCCGAATAAGAAAAAGGTTGCACCCATGCAGCTAGTGCCATCTGGGATGCCAATGGATCGGATAGCGACAGGCATCCTTTGGGGAATTGCCTCTTACCAGAATGGAAACAGATATACTG
>NW_026929532.1:0-38835 GCF_032062105.1 Saccostrea cuccullata | reverse complement strand
TACCGACCGGTTATATATACTTTAGAATTTCTAAAAAACGAATAAATCAATGTTATTTTAAAATTTTCTTGGTTTCCATGAATCTGCTTGAAAATTAACCTGTCCTACTTTTCAATAAATTCTTCCTTAACGTAGAATAAATTTGATGAACACTTTAAAGTAGAAGCAGGGCAATTTCAACTAGGATCAAAAAAAGGAAAACAAGGGGGACGATATCAAGTTTTTTTTTAAAAATTGAATTAAACTTAATCAATAAATTTTAGTCCTGGAGTATGCCCCCCCCCTACTGCAACAAGAAATTTAGTAGTGAATTCGCAAGAATGTGTCATTAAATCATATCCTGAAACAAAGCACTATTAAAAGCAAAAGGATAAGAATAAAATATTTTCTGAAAATACAAAATAAATTATCGCATACATCTTTCAACGTTATGTGGGAACATGTGAAAACATTAAGATGTGTTTGCATTCAAAGACGTGTACATATGCTGCAAAATTACTGGAAAACGTTGTTGAACTAGGGAAAGGTGCGAAAAAGAAAAGGATGGACAAGTATTAGCTTTCCCAAAAAGCTTGTCTGACGTGGTTTGCTTAAATTCATAAAGCGGAAAGAAATAATATATTTGTTATATAATTTCTTTCTTTCGATAATATATCTTTCAAAGACCATGCTTATACAGTATTGTTTACAAAGAACATTAAAATTAAGCTCCTGGCTCCAGGAAGACTTAAGTCAAATTTTTAATCGCTGATAAAATATTTATTAACTATGGAATAATTTTTTAATAGCACATTATGTAACAACTCCTCTGTGAAACAAAATTAATTTTTTTTTAATTTTGGTCTGCTTGACATCTTAATTCTTCTACAATATTTTATTAAAAAATGAAGATGTTTCAAGATCCCGGGGTCTGCATTTTTCAAATTATGTTTTTCATGTTGAATGACCTAACTGATTTTTTATTCAACAAACAGAATAATATGAAGGTTGTAAATGAAGTCAAAGGGAAGATCTTTGATCACTTAATGGACGCGTATAAACGGCGATAACAATCTTAGCAGAGCGTTACACATGCTGACCATTCCCCTGCTGTTCTTGAGAGCTTTCATTGCTTCTCAAACCCATGAAACCATCTGATGTACAACGATATTCTACTTAACACCGTTACGTAATTGATGGATGAAATTCTGAGGTATCTATAGGAAAGGAAACAAGAAGATGCAAACTAATTTACAATGTAATCGTCCAAAATATAATCGTTGGATAGAAGTAAATAATATTACTTCAGCCAAAATGCAAATCTATTTCACACACTATTAAAAGAATTAAAAGCGAACTTGAATAAGACAATTTTTTCTGTTTTCACTGCATTTTTCTCAGGCACTGAATGAACAGTTTTTACAATACTGGGAGCAGCCCGGCGACTAAGAGGAAATATTTGACACAGGTATAATTTTACTTAGAATAAGCAATAAAAAAATTGACCATAACATGTGAAATGACTTATTCTCCGATACACAACACAACAATAACAATGTGATCTGTCTAATAGGACATTTGTTAAGAGAACTGAAGCGGACATGTTCGAAGATGAAAGAACGGATTATACTAAAGACAAAATCATCCAGTATTGTAAATAAAAGTTTAAAAGCTCATTTCCTCCTGGGACGAACTATATGCGTCTTTGGAGATTATGCATGAATCGAAATTTCCACCATCGAACTATCTAAACAATTTCATGGAACGACTGCATAAATAAGCCCTGGTTAAATCTAGTACTGTCTGACAAAAAAAGTAAACGGAACAGATATGGAACATTGCTTAAAGAAAATTAACTTTGAATTACATCTTAATATTTTTAAAAAATGCCGAATTAAAAAAAAAACTAAAGGATTCTTTACTATATTAAAACATTTTAACTTTCACCAGACTACCTATAAATTTAAAAAACGCATAATGCATTGTTCAATATTTTTTTAAAATAACTTTTAAACTTCATAAAGCGCTCTGTGAGGATGTTCTCAGAGAGAACCAATACATGATCAGCTTAAAACTCTTTGAATTTTTTTCCCATTGGCTTACATCTTCGGAGTCAATTTGGTGCCGTGACCAGGATCAGCGAAGTATTGTAATATGTCGAAGCGGAAGTAAGTGTGGCATCTGGCGAGGTAAGACGAAATTTTCTAAACAAGCCGTATCTTCAGCCTCACTGTTTGCAATTTGATCCTCCATACAACCTACCTCTCTCAGTTCAATAATAAGCCAATTTGATGCCGTAACCAGAATATGGTCGAGATACATAAAAAACAATGAGAAAGATGAGAGGTAGTTTTCCTTATAACCATGTTTTTAATTTTACTTGATTTGGCATTTTACATTTGATTACCTAAATAAAAATGACCACGGCAAATGTACCGTCTTTTGGGGACTAAGTCGAATTAACTTAAAAGAACTCATGAAAATTGAAACATATTTAGAATGTAAACGGATTTAATCTTAATGAATTTATTAACCTTACTAATAAGACTCTTCTGAAAATCTAACTACATATCTTATAAATAGAAGCAAATGTAAAAGAAACTGAATTTGATTATTTGAAACATCTGGAAACACAATATTTAGGATACTTATACACCACCACAACATAACCAAATTATTTTTAGACACTCTTAATCATTTTTTCACCTCCGTGAATCTGAGAAAATGAGACGATTCATAACTATTTCCCTTGCGACTTTTCATTTCACACCAATTTTTTTAACAAAGTAAAATTCAAATTGTTAATAAATACAATTAAATGAATTAAATGACACCCCCGTGTCTCGGTTACGAACGTTCAAATTCAACATATTTCCCTCTCACAACCACCCCACCCCCTTTTAAATTCCCAAACGGTGCATAAAGCCTCATAACACCTTGCCCCTATCTCAGTGAATGAGAAAATATAAAAATGTTGCAGGCCTGTACACAAGATCCGGGATTGACAATTCCGCACTGCCGGTCACGTGACTAATCCGATTAGTACACACACTGTGACTTCCTGTTCATGCTTGTTTAATCGCGGATCTTAATCTTCTTAACTAAATCCCTGTTAACCATTTCCTTGTATGTCCTACTATTTTATAAGAGTAATTTGGTCGCATAAACTTGAAAGAAATCTCCTTATATAAAAGGAACTTGTTCCATCCCTGATGTTTTTAGGTTAGTTAGCTCTGCTCAAAAATTTATTGTTTTATAAATGGACTTTTAAGTTTGAATACAGTTCGTTATCTCGATATTTTAATGCTTGAACACTAATGAAAATTATTCACATTAAAATATAATTCATTTCATTCAAACTAACAATTACCTATATGATAATAAAGTGTTTGATTTTAATTGCAATAGTATTTATAGGTATTAACATATGTCCCTGGAGTGTTTTATCCGCACCGTAAATTATATCCATGTACTTAACAAATTTTCAGATGCTAAGTTTACAAAAAAAAATTAATTTCCTATAAAAAAAGGGGCATTATCAAGGGCGCTATTTTAAAAAAAAGAAAATATAATGAGGCGAAACCTTTTAAAAAACAAAATTTTTAGATAACTTTAAGATTTCCTCTAACGGCGTCTTCCTTAACCTTCAAGATAATTTTAAAAAATAATTTAAAGTTGTTAAAATTCATTGATTTATTATCATTGTTTAACACCGAGTCAACGCCGAGTCGTCAATATTTCGGCGATCACATTGTACAGAGTAAATTCCATTAGCAACTCCCCCTGGTCTTGGAAATACACGAATAAAATACCCTTATCCCCCACCCCCGTTCTCCCCCTTACCTTCCTCCCCCTCTCTTTACCAAACATAATCAAAAAGCTACCAAACACCTCGCCCCTATCTCAATAAGTGAAGAAATAATCAAATGTCGCCAGGCTCTAATCAAGTTCCGGGAATGACAACCTCACAGTTCCGTTCTCGACTAATCAGAATTACACACACTATGATTTCCCGTTAGATATTATATACTCAAGGCCTTTATCTTCTTCACTTCCTGTTAACCATGTACTTCTTTTATTTGAAGTGTTTACGAACAGAATATCCTTATATTGCCCTTATAAATAATTGTAAAAGTTGTAATTTTGTCGGATAAATTTGAAAGATGAAATGTAGTTACATATAAAACATGTACAGTATAAAATGAACAACTTCAATCCTTATAAAATTTAATCACAAAAAAAAAACAATAAGACTTCGGTTAAGCAATTAACATTTTAATGTTTAATGTTTTTTTTTTAAAATTTTATTGGCAGTATCATTTATTATATGGTATTTCTAGGTGTTGTGTTGGATAATAACCGAACACAGGGTTCATGATATACATATATTTATTCTGCTTCAAACTACGTCCTGCTACACGAGTTACAAGATATAAACTGTGTACGCTCTCTATAGGTTCTCACACTCCCCAACTCCCATACTGCACCCATATCATATATCATGTATATCAACCAACTCCCATTCTACACCCATATCATGTATATCAACCAACTCCCATACTGCACCCATATCATGTATATCAATCAACTCCCATACTGCACCCATATCATATATCATGTATATCAACCAACTCCCATACTGCACCAATATTATATATCATGTATATCAACAAACTCCCATACTGCACGCATATCATATGTCATGTATATCAATCAACTCCCATACTGCACCCGTATCATCTATCATGTATATCAATCAACTCCCATACTGCACCCATATCATATATCATGTATATCAAACAACTCCCATACTGCACCCATATCATATATCATGTATATCAACCAACTCCCATACTGCACCCGTATCATATATCGTGTATATCAACCAACTCCCATACTGCACCCATATCATATATCATGTATATCAATCAACTCCCATACTGCACCCATATCATATATCATGTATATCAATCAACTCCCATACTGCACCCATATCATATATCATGTACATGTATATCAATCAACTCCCATACTGCACCCGTATCATATATCATGTATATCAATCAGCTTTCATTCATCCATTGCAGCAAGCGTTTGAAGATTAATTTGACTGCAGACTATGTTTACACTACACTAGGTATCCGTTGAATATTTTCTTGTTTCTATTCAAATACGAAACTTATTGTTTTAAAAGAGAAAAAATATCATAGTCTGGTGGCATAAAGTAATACTGGTACTTCAAAATCCCGGAAAGATTAGGAGTAAAAGTATACATGTTCAGTTACAAAATATCAATTTAATAAGAAATGGCCTATGCATAATTAAGGAATATTTCCCACCACACAGCTTCATACCAGAAGATAGAGAGAACCAAACTTAGCATCAAAATCTGTCTTTCTCCCTTTTTTGCAAGACGACCATAACAAATATGAATTTAATTGGGCAACGATGAAAAATACAGAAAATTTTTGGTCGAGAGAATCACAGACAGACAGACAAACGATTACTATAGGGCACCGGCATATCCCTGCGGTGCCCTAATTAACAACTTTTGTTTTTGCTGTTGTTTTGTTCTGCCTGCTAGAGCCCTGAAAATGTAAATGCCCTTGTATTTCTTTACAAAAAGCATGAATGGAAGCAGGTAGAGGTCTAGAAGCATTGTTATCATAGGGCTATATGCCTATAACCCTGCTAATGTTAAATATCAATTAGGATTAAATAAGTCCCACCTTTACATTTTTTGTTGTTGCAATTTTGACATGTGATTATAATTGAAAATCTGAAATATGAATCAAAGTACTGAGAGTACTGATACGAGTTGATGGTTGTTCAAGCTTATAAATTGAACACTGCTTTACTGATAAAGAAATGAAAATGCCATTTAAAAATAGCAGAAATTTAGACTTCCATTTGATTTCTGATGTCAATTTCATGAGATGATGCACTGACTGTGACTGTATTATTAAATCCCATAAACAAATAATGTCATGTGGAATAATAAGGAAATCATTTCTTTTTACATTATAATTATACATTTATTGTGTATTAGTGTCCTATTTTAACAAATGAAATGAAACACTCTTTCATAACTATCATGGTACAACAGTATCTGAATGTCCTTAATGTGGATACAGCAAAAGTAATATCCCTTTCTTTTTACATTATAATTATACATTTATTGTGTATTAGTGTCCTATTTTAACAAATGAAATGAAACACTCTTTCATAACTATCATGGTACAACAGTATCTGAATGTCCTTAATGTGGATACAGCAAAAGTAATATCCCTTTAAAAAAATACTTTTCGTAATCAATTTGACAATTACTATTGTTATACTTATCATATAGGATTTTTGTGACATTGCAGTCTTCCAGTTTGAATGTGTAAATGCACAATATACAGTAAAATACAAGAAAATGATTTTCTTTTTAGAGAGAGAAAGTCGCTGTCACAATTTTGTTCATAATTTTCTCACAAGTGTAACGAGCATTAAGAATGCAAAATGTGTGTAATCTTAATATCAGAAGTTTTACACAGGACCCTGATTTACAAATAAATGCTACAGTAATCAAAGTACTAACACAGTTTTGGGACACAGGAGAAAACTAAAAATTATATATTCTTGAGCATATACACTTCACAACTGTTGCAAAAACACATGGTCACGGTGAAATATTTGATGCATATCACAATAAGCTGTAAGATTTTTCTTTCATGACACACAATAGACACAAGTTGGACAACTGCATTTTTTCCAATGTAAATTGTAGCAAAATCGGTTTTGAAATTCACAAACATGAAATTAATATGATATATATAAACATATGCCTCCAACATTTTCTTGAAAATAAAATTTCTGCTATCAAACTGTGGTTTAAAAATGATATTGCTTCTAATTGATGTCACTACAAAGTACATACTTGTGAATCAATGTACATATTTAATATATAATAAGAGGCCCATCTGCCACATTACTCACCTGAGTATCTCGGCTTGAAAAAAAGAAGATATCAGTTCCATTTTGAAAAGTTTAACTTTATAAATGGTCCCAAGCTCCCAGGGGGAAAGGGGCTTCATTTGAACAAAAATTAAGTTGTAACAAGTTTACAACACAACAGAAAACAAAGAAATCGGATCTAAAAACTCACTTAAGCTTTTGACTCAGGTGAGCAAAAATGTGTTTTGCCATGCAATTTAAAACAATTACAAATATAAAATTAGACCACATAATGAACACAATAAATTGATATGAAATTAACTTTTTCCCAGACGTAATTTTACAAGGAAAAGTTCTCAATATGAAGATACACATTCTTCATTTCACATTTGTTCCAGTTTTCAAGGGGAAGCTTGTCCTCCAACATACAAAAGACTGACAGCACAATTGTCTAATATATATCAATGCTTGAAATTGTTCTCCTACAACAGTAAGTTTATCAAATCCCCCAGCCATCCTTTATGCTGTGCCATTTGTGGTGTATACCTCTAGAAAAATAAAATTTTACATTATCATTAAAACGACATATAAATAGCAAGTAAAATTGAAGATCTGAAGGGTATTTTATTTATTATGCCTTTTTTAAAGTACCTCTTTGCTGTCCTGGAGATGTCATCCGGCATTAGGGAACCCCCAACATGGTAGTGATGGAGTTAAATTTCTCTGGAATGAGAAATTAACCAACAAATCTCCAGAAGCAGTGAAAAAGGTTTCGTAAACAAATCCTTCCAGAGACCTTTATGCTCTGGCCCTTGTGGTTTATACTTCTAGAAAAATAACAAATTTTAAATTCTAATTAAAACAACAAATAAAATAACAAGTAAAATGGAAGATTTGAAGGGTATTTTATTTATTATGACATCTTAAATGTAAATCATCATCTTTTCAAAGCAATAAATTAAGATCACTTAAATTCCTATCCTCTGCAGGAATTCGAACCATGCACTTCTTTATACAAAATGCTTACAAGTGCATTAGCAACACGTACACTGTCTACCTCTATTATCTTCTGAGAATTTGTTTGATGCTTGATGCATATCTGCTGCAATGCAAGTAATAGCTGAGACTTGCTTTGACAATTTTTCTTTGAACCTGATATTTTCCAGAAAATTTTGTCTTTTTCTTTTCTGGCCCTTGACATCATCAACATAATCATCTTTAAGATCATCAAAATCTTGATCTGATCTTTATTTTTTTTACATCTCAAATTGTTAATTCCACAGTATTATGACACAGGATGCCTTTGTTCTCGCATGTCATCCAGAACATGTGTATTTTTTTTCCACATATTCCCATTTATTTATATATATTTTTGTTTATAATGAAAATAAATAAATAAGACACTTTCACCCTGTTTGGTTACATTAAAAAAGTTGTCTATATTTTTCTGAAGCGATATGAGCAAACATAAATCAACTAAAATAACTTATTCAAGATTTATTATGAACAGGTGCGTGTGGTGGATTTTGATCCGCTCCTGGCTAAAATAAAAATGGCGTCGTTCCAAGAGATGCTTCGTTCTCATCGTATTTTTCGTGTAATACAACAAGTAGAAATATTATCTTGGATAATTTGGATTAGTATCATTGCATGCAGAAAAATTTTTATTCGATTTTCACTAAAATATGACCGTTTCTCTCAAGAAAGTGAAATCTAGTCGATAATTCTATGGCATGTCCTGTCGCACGACTGCTGTTTTGTGTGTTTTCAAAGACTTGAAATAATATTTCAAGTGAGGCAGTTGCCTCATTACCACAATTGAAGCTACTTATGCGAACAAAAAAAAAAAGAAAAAAATTTATATAGAATCAGGCCCCTAAAGCCGCGAAAACAAGCTAATGTTTACTCGGTCAGTACCATACGAAGTCCTATCGATAAACTACTGGCTAAGTTTATATTTCAGAGCAACACGTGCAATTATACTTAAATGTGCATGTATTTACATTTACGTACCTTCTAAAAATTTCCTGGTAAGCCTCCACAATCCCGTCAATTTCTTTTGAAGTCACTGTTGTGCTGCCGATTTTGCGTGTTTTTTAAAAATTGTTTACAAAACAAAGAAGCATGGTGCGTATGAATATGAAAAAGTAGTTCGATCTCTATGTTAGGCCTAATATGTCATTTGTATAAACCCCAACAAACTTTGCACAGAAAAATTAACCAATATTTTATGCAATTAGTTTTAAAATTTTTAACCAGAAGTCTCTGTCGAGACTGTAGCTCTACTGGTTTATACTTAAAACAAAGGAAGAGAAAAGTAGCAGTTGGGACTTGAGACTTTAAATCAGCAATAAATAGAAAAATGATCCTTGCCACTCATCAAAATAAAAACCAATGCACAGAATTATGTATCTTAGTATAGTCTACTTGTGTGCCAAGTTATACTGAAATCAGACCAAAACTGCAGGAGGAGTAGCATTTTGAAAGAATTTCACAGAAATTTCTATTTTTAGTAACCTGGCAACATTGTTCATTGAAATCAAAAACCGATGCACAGAATTATGTATCTTAGTGTAGTCTACTTGTTTGCCAAGATATATCAAAATCAGACCAAACTGTAGGAGCAGAAGCATTTTGAAAGAATTTCACAGAAATTTCTATTTTTAGTAACCAAGGCAACACCGTTTATCGAAATCAAAAACCGATGCGCAGAATTATGTATCTTAGTGTAGTCTACTTGTGTGCCAAGTTATACTGAAATCGGACCAAATCTGTAGGAGGAGTAGCATTTTAAAAGAATTTCAAAGAAATTTCTATTTTTAGTAACCAAGGCAACACCGTTCATCGAAATCAAAAACCGATGCACAGAATTATGTATTTTAGTGTAGTCTACTTGTGTGCCAAGTAATATTGAAATTGGACCAAAACTGTAGGAGGAGTAGCATTTTGAAAGAATTTCAAAGAAATTTCTATTTTTAGTAACCACGGCAACACCGTTCATCAAAATCAAAACCCGATGCACAGAATTATGTATCTTAGTGTAGTCTACTTTTGTGCCAAGTTATATTGAAATCAGACCAAAACTGTAGGAGGAGTAGCATTTTGAAAGAATTTCATAGAAATTTCTATTTTTAGTAACCACGGCAACACCATTCATCGAAATCAAAAACCGATGCACAAAATTATGTATCTTAGTGTAGTCTACTTGTGTGCCAAGTTATATTGAAATTGGACCAAAACTGTAGGTGGAGTAGCATTTTGAAAAATTGTTTACAGACAGACAGACAGACAGACAGACAGACAGACGGACGGACGACGGACGCATTACTATCGCATAAGCTCTTCTGGTCTCTGACCAGTAGAGCTAAAAATCGACAAGGCATATATGCACATATAGGAATATGACAAGTGACGAAATACACTTTCATTCTTCGGCGGTTTAAATCTTTTTTGTCGGACCGACATAACAAGGCAGGTCAATGAAAATGTTATTGTTTACCCTTAAAATAAATTTCCTTTCAAAAAAGAAACATTGACATGTCTTCAATATATATTGTAACGTGTAACCTAATAAAGGGTCCGTTTTCAGGAGATACAGGGTCCAATATATATATATATATATATACTTTTCCTCTGGCTCTATCTGAGCCTATAATTAATATGGGGAATCAATATTATATACAAAAATAATTGTTATTCGTCATTTACAGGGGATGCTTGTCCCTGGGTTTTTTTTTTAATGAAACAGCAGGACACAATTAGAGGTTAGTTCTTTGTAACCGGGTACTGTGACTGGGCTCCTTGCACCTGGTTCCGTAACCAAGTTCCTATTGAATTGAGCACTCAGTGCCTCACCCTTACTCAGGATTACTACACCTTGTGCTTCAATTCAATTCCTTGGCTAAATACAGACCGGTGCTCTGTACCCTAGCCTTATCTTTCTTTTTCCCTTTTAAATACTTCTTGATTTTATTACTACCTATAATCTTCTATTCAGCTTCTTGCTTCTTCTGTGGGTTTCCGAGAGAGGGGTCGAGACTGCCTCTGCAGTCATTTATATAGCAAAGGGCTATACCATTCAAACAGGGGTGAACAGGCTCCTGGACTGTTCCATTATTCCAGGTCACACCAACGTTTGAATGGCATAGGCCTTTTTCATTACTCATTACACTACCCACGCCTCTGTATACTTGCGTCCCGCATGTTCATTGGTTATGTTTTTTTTTTTTAGACAATGAAAAAATCAACAAAACGAGGTTAAGAATTCCTTTCTTATACACAGTTAAACAATTATTCAAGTATTTACAACAATAGACTTATGTACATGTATGTACATTGTTTCTTTTTCAAAGTGCATCCCTATAATTAGTCATGCCAAATGTCTTCCTCAACTCTCTCCACACATTCACCATCCTTTTGGTATTTTCTTACAACTCTGACTGTCTTCTGGTGACGACTTGTGTCCGTCTGAGTGCTGGCATCCAACCTAGTAACATGTTCCCTACAGCAGGGGCAGTGATGTAAAGCCATGGGCGCCTCATGATCCTTACCATCATCCACCATGCTTGAATCTTTGTCTGCAGATTGGCCTGGCACCTTGTCTACAAGTTCGTCTGCCTTGCGCTTGACTCCAGGGAGACTGGGCGACGTTTTCTTCCTGATGGTTCTACCAACTTCAAGGCCTGTCTCATAAATAAGATCTCCTGGGTCTTCTTGCCAGTCAGAATCATCTTCATGGTTATCTACAACAACGGATTTGGAGTTCAATGGTACATGTTGTTCTCCACCTTGCAAACCAGTAGTTGAATGTAACCTCTTCTGGTGTCTCATTAGAAGGGAATGCTTAGCAAATGCCTTGTCACACTGGTTGCACTCGAACTTTCGTTTATTCATGTCATCAGTGGCGCATGCAAGGAGATGCTCTTTCCATTCCTCTTGTGAAGGGAGTCGACAAAGGCAAATGGAACACAGAAGGCCGGGTTTCCGGGGGGTAACTTTGGTCAATGGCATGATCTAAAATAAATAAAAAGAACATTGCTTACTTAGCAAAGTACATTTACTATACAGTATAATCAAACTGATAATCAGAGTGCCATTTAGGCCTCCTACACCGCCTTCTACTTGTGTATTCAAGTTCCATCTCATTAAGATTTGTGTCGGTTGATAGACCTAACCCATCACTTAGTTCAGTATCTAATTCTTTTGCACGTAAACCATTTTCATTTGCACCAGGGTTTACACTTTCTGTCTCTTCTAATACTAACTCTTCGGTTTGACCAGGTTCATCATCACCCATTTCATCTGTCTCAAAACTAAGTCTCTGAGATCCATAATGTCTTAACCTGTCAATGTGGATGACCATGGTTTTCTTTTCACCCAATTTCTGCACCCTATAAGTCAGATTGGTATGTTTTTCAATAATTACATAAGGCCCATACCAAAAGTTCATTAGTTTAGGAGATTTCCCTATACTTCTTTGAGGAATAAATACCAAAACCTTGTCACCAATTTCGAACTGTTTTTCGGTGGCATTCCTGTCATGGTATCTTTTCTGTCTCAACATTGACTGATTTGTGAACAGTCGTGTATTTCGATGAGCCTCTTCCATGGTATCTCGTAAATTCCATGCATATTCATGCACATTAGTTCTTTCACGATCCAAAGGTAGTTCATACATAATATCTAAAGGGGTCGAAACTTCCCTCCCTAGCATAAGCATGTTAGGGGTGTACCCCGTGCTCTCATGTATCGCAGACCGGTAGGCCATCAACACATATGGTAAATGTTTGTCCCAATCATGTTGATGGTCTGAAACGTACGCAGTTAACATAGTCGCCAAAGTCTTGTTAAAGCGTTCGACCATTCCATCCGACTTCGGGTGGAAGGCCGTAGTTCGAGTCTTGTGAATACCAAGAAGGTTACAAAGTTCTTTAAACAAACGGCTTTCATACTGTCTACCTTGATCACTATGTATCACTTCTGGCACACCAAACCTGGTAATGAATTGTTCAACAATCCTTTCTGCTACAGTTAGAGCCTCCATATTCTTGAGTGGGTATGCTTCCGTCCATTTAGTAAAGTAGTCTGAAATTACAAGTATGTATTTATTACCATCATTAGTTTCTGGTAATGGTCCCATTAAGTCCGTCGCCACGCGTTCCAAGGGACGCCCCGTTTGATCAAGTTGCATAAATGATTTCCCTGCAGCACGGTTCTTCCTTTTTCTACACTGTGTACAACCTAATACATAGCTTCTTACGTCGTGCTGAAGCCCAGTCCAATAGAAGCGTTCTCTGACTCTTTCAAGAGTCTTGTTGACTCCAAGATGTCCAGAGGTTCTGGCATCATGGCATTGCTGCAAAATATTTTTCCTCTCAGACAAGGGGACAATCACCTGGTGATATGTCTTTTTATCACCTATCCATTTTCTACACAAAAGACCATCTTTAATTTCTAAATGATTCCACTGAGAGCATACTGATTTAACTACTTTGCTTTCATGCTTGATTTCTGAAGACTCTGGACGCTTTTTATTCTCTACCCAACATTTTATCTTTGATAGATCCATATCCTCATCTTGAAGACTTTGTAGAAGAACTGGCATAGTAGATACAGCGTCCACTTTACAATTTGTTTCTGAAATTTGAGGTTCAGCATTGGCAGTTGAAAGGTTTTCCTCTATGACCTCAGAATACCCACATTGGTGACATGGGTGTCGACTTAGACTTTCAGCATTACCATGCTTTGCACCAGGTCTGTGCCTTATCTCGAGGTCATAGGTACCAAGAAACTCTATCCATCTCGCTACCTGGCCCTGTGGATCTTTAAAATTGAACAACCACTTAAGAGCACTGTGATCTGTTCTGATAATAACTTTGTGCCCATAGAGGTAATGCCGGTAATGTTTACAAGCAAAAACCACTGCCAAGAGTTCTTTTCGAGTAACACAGTAACGTCGTTCTGACTTGGACAATGTCCTACTAGCGTAAGCTATTACTTTTATTTGTCCTTGTATTTCTTGCGACAAGACTGCACCAAGTCCCGTCTGACTGGCGTCAGTATCTAAGACGAATGGCAAAGCGAAGTCTGGGTGAGCGAGTATTGGTGCATTGACCAAATGAAATTTAAGTTTTTCGAATGCTGTTTGGCACTCAGCAGTCCATTTAAATTCTTTCCCTTTTTCCGTAAGTTTGAACAAGGGCTTGGCTATAGAAGAGAAACCACTGATAAATCTACGGTAATAGCCACATAACCCTACAAATGACCTAACCTCGGTGACATTCAAGGGTACAGGCCATTTGTCAATGGCTGAGATCTTCTGTGGATCAGTCTGAATACCTTCTCCGGATACTTTATATCCCAGAAACAACACCTCTTTCTTAAATAAAGAACATTTCTTTGCCTTTAGTTTTAGGCCGGCTTCTTCAAGTTTTTGAAACACCTGTTCTAAATTCCATAGGGTCTCTTCAAAATTTCGACCAAATACAATAATGTCATCAATATAAACTAAGCAAATCTTGTAGTTTAAACCAGCTAACACCGTCTCCATAAGCCTTTCAAATGTCGCTGGACTGTTACAGAGTCCAAACGGCATTACTGTGAATTGGTATAGTCCGTTTCTTGTTACGAAGGCAGTCTTTGGCTTATCGCTTTCCTCCATCTCAACTTGCCAGTAACCGGAATGCAGATCCAATGTACAAAATAACGTTGCCCCTTGTAAACGGTCTAATGAATCGTCGATCCTGGGTAAAGGATATGCATCCTTCACAGTTTTACTATTTAAGGACCTGTAGTCCACACAAAATCTTTTGGTACCGTCCTTTTTCTCAACAAGTACCACGCCTGCAGCCCATGGACTAGAAGAGGGTTCCACGATTCCTTTGTCAATCATATTTTCTACCTCTTGATCGACAAAATCAGCTGCATGATGAGGCAACCTACGTGGCGGTTGTTTAGTAGGCTTAGCATTTTCCGTATTTATTCTATGCTTGATGACAGAAGTTCTCCCGAAGTCATCTTTTGATTTGGAAAACAAATGCTGGAAACGAAGGAGTATTTTCTTTGTTTTCTCCGCTTCATCGGGATTCAAATCTTTGATGGCCTCAGCGTACAACTCTTTAAGGTGTTCTGGGAGACAGCTCTCTTGGCATTCAGTGACATCTACTCTACATTGACTTTCCACAACATTTGTAACAGCTGACGTGGTTCCTACAACCGTGTTTTTGTAAACAATCTGAGGACTGCCGGATACGTTCATTAACCTTACCATGACATTGTCTCTGGGGTTAATCAGCGATCTCGCAACCAAAGCTTTACCGCTTTTCTGAAACTTTTCGTAAGCCTCCATTACTAATGGTCCTTTACAATTAAAATTGCTAGGTGCAAGTAACTGACCAGGGCATAGCATCTCACTCTTTGGTGGAATGGTTATTGTCTCCTTTAGGCTGACTCTGAAACATCCTAAGTGACCCTCAAGTTGGAGCTCATGCTCAATTCCTCCAACATACATTTTCCCTGAAGAAACATCCACCAAACATTTATTTTGTTTCAGGAAATCTAAACCTAAGATGCCGTCGGTACTGATATCAGCGACAACTGCTTCAAAAGTGAATTCATGACTTCCTATCATAAAGTTGGATGTACACTTACCCTGCACTTGCAATGGAGTTCCATCGGCTAGAATTATTTTCTGTGTTATGGGCATTAGTTCGACAGTTTCCGTGCTAAGCATGTTTTCAAATACTTTATTTGACAAAATTGTCAGTGTAGCCCCGGTATCCACTAACAATGTACAAGGCACCTTATTAACACTAGCCTTTATAAATAACCCAGACTGAACATCAACTCGTGTTTGAGTGACTGAACTCGTATTAGACTTCCTATTCTTTGGCTTAGCCTCGGTTACCTCTTTTTGTTCTACTGCCTCCTTTGGGGATGCCGTGTATGCATTGCTTGCTTTACCACTTATCTCCGTTCTCCTTTTAACATAACAGTCTTTAGCCCTGTGGCCTCGTCTACCACAGTTATGACACTTAAAAGGGAACTTTATTTGATCGGAACTTGGTATCGAACTTGATTCATCAGATTTTTGTTGTCTACTGGTCTCTTTGCGTTCTGACAAAGTGGCTATTTTGTTCTCGAGGTCTCGCAGTGACGACCGAAGTTCATCTCGTAATTGTTTCAAATCTTCCCGTACCTTTGTATCAGCTTCTGATTGCCCCTCTAATTCACCATGTGCTGTTCTTGCAAAACTAACATCGTGTCTTCTCTGGCGTTCAGCTCTACAAAAAGCTTCAATCTCCACGGCCAGCCGAACTGCGTCATTTAAGGATTTGGGCCGAGACTGCTGTATTCTAAGGCGCATATCAAAGTCCGTTAAGGCGTCGATGAACTGATCTTTAGCAATCATCTCTGTAACCTCTCGTGGTGCCGTTGGGTACGCTAAATGTGCTAGTCGTCGTATACTTTCACCTAATTCTGGCAGTGTCTCCTTTGGCCTTTGATGTTTTTCCTTTAACATGGCTCGATAAAGTTCCGTCTGATTAGTCGGTGCAAATCTTGCCTCTAATGCTTCACACAAATCTCTATATGCACAAGCATTATCTGTCTTCATATTTCCAAGAACTGTTTGTGCTTGGCCTCTTAATGATGCTGCCAGGTATAAGCCTTTTTGTCTATCATTCCACAGGTTGATGCTACTGCATGCCTCGAAATGAGCTTTGTAATCAATCCAGGACCCAGTACCATCAAATGTCGCAGGCTTCATCACAGTTTTACCAAATGTATTTGTACTAGGACAATAACCACTGTTTTCATTCACTGGTAACGCTGCACCTAATGGTGTACTTGGTACAGTCGGCATGGGTTCTGTGTCCTTTGCACCACTCCATGTAACACTTGTGGGTGTTGACATTGAGCTTACACCTAACGTACTCCAGTGTACATGTGGCGTTGAAATCCGTGGTGTATATGCTGTTTTAGCCAGTGACACTCCTGTGTACGCTGACTTTGGTGTGGTGTAAACATCGCCTCTTCCCCAAATATCTTTGTTTCCAGGAACATGGAAATCATAAGCTTTGGTCTTGTATTCCTCGTATCCACCCATAGCTCCTTTCACATTACTTGCTCTTGTGGTGGAGCTTATGTAAGCTTTACCCATCAACTCATCTATACTGTCGTCATCAGTCTTTTGCCTCAAGTCTACACCAGAATCAGTGACTAAGGAGGGCCTACTAACATTAAATGAGCTTGGCGTAGACTTTAACTTTTCCAACGTTTCTCTTAATTGTCGTCGTCTAACGTCAATTTCTTCAAGATCTGCCCACAGTTCTGATTCTTGTTCATTCTTCATGTTTAATTTCTGTATACCAAGTAACCAAACAAAAATACTCGGTACTTAACTATATTAAATCTTACTGTGGTGCACGTACCTAACACAGTGCACACAGAACTCTGTACCTTGTATCTGAACCCGGTGACAGAGCACAGTTCACCGTTAAAAAAACTTAAACACAGATTCTAACAATTAAATGTACCCTGTATCCCTTTACCAGCTGCCACCAAAATGTAACGTGTAACCTAATAAAGGGTCCGTTTTCAGGAGATACAGGGTCCAATATATATATATATATATACTTTTCCTCTGGCTCTATCTGAGCCTATAATTAATATGGGGAATCAATATTATATACAAAAATAATTGTTATTCGTCATTTACAGGGGATGCTTGTCCCTGGGTTTTTTTTTTAATGAAACAGCAGGACACAATTAGAGGTTAGTTCTTTGTAACCGGGTACTGTGACTGGGCTCCTTGCACCTGGTTCCGTAACCAAGTTCCTATTGAATTGAGCACTCAGTGCCTCACCCTTACTCAGGATTACTACACCTTGTGCTTCAATTCAATTCCTTGGCTAAATACAGACCGGTGCTCTGTACCCTAGCCTTATCTTTCTTTTTCCCTTTTAAATACTTCTAATTTTTATTGCTACCTTTAATCTTCTATTCAGCTTCTTGCTTCTTCTGTGGGTTTTCGAGAGAGAGAGATCGAGACTGCCTCTGCAGTCATTTATATAGCAAAGGGCTATACCATTCAAACAGGGGTGAACAGGCTCCTGGACTGTTCCATTATTCCAGGTCACACCAACGTTTGAATGGCATAGGCCTTTTTCATTACTCATTACAATATGTTCGCTTTTATTTATGTAGAGTTTCTCAAGGTGTGATACAATTTATCGTAGAAGGAACTGAATAAACGAGGTGTGTTCTTTGGTCAAAATTAGGTCAACATTTGTAAGAACATAACTGAGTTGATGTCCATCAACTCGTAAAAATCACCTTTTTTATTTTCTGTTACTTTACTTTACACAAACAAGTCATTACCCAGCAGGCATTTCAACGTTGATTCAACGTTGAATCAACGTTGCGATTCAACGTTGAATCAACGTTGAATTTTGGTTGCATATGAAAGTTGAGGCAACGTTGAGACATAACGTTGTTTCAACGTCAATTTTCAACGTTGAATAAACGTTGAAAATGGGTTGAATTTTTGGTTGATTTATGGTTAATTTTTGGTTGCAAATGAAAGTTGAGGCAACGTTGAAGCTTCAACGTTGTTTCAACGTCAAATATCAACACTGAACAAAAGTGAACATTGGTTGAAATTACGTTGAGATTTGGTTGAAATTTTTCGGTTGTAAGTAATTATGAGGATGCTAGACAACCAAGAGCTAGATCTGGACATAAAAATCTTGTGCCAAAAACTAATAAATTTACAATGATGCTGTGGGATAAAATTATCAGTTCACTCTACCGAGTGTGATAGTGTGTTTGCGTACCTGATTGCTGGTCTGGTTCAAAATTAGGTTTTTAACTGTTATAAATCCATGGAGCAGTCTTGATACATTATATTGAATTATAATTTAAATGGTAAACATAATTAATTAATTGGGTTTTTTTGCATGCGTAATTTATTAGTAAACATTTAGTTATACTGTAAACGTATTACATTTGGCTGTGTATTCTTTTTAGCGGCTTTGGCGGAACGCAGCAACCGCTTAATCAAGTACAACGCTAAATGTCTCGAATATATAAACACATACATAAGAATATGAAGAAATGCGCTAAATGAAATCTTATTCAAAAGTCATTTTCCGCCAAATATCGTACACGCTAAATATAATATATTTACAGTATTTAATTAACTGAAAGCTAAATTAATAAATTATTTGTTAGTATTTTTGCCTTTTCACTGGTAAATTGTAGAAGCAATGGTCAGCAGATTATCAAATAAGACATGTTCTTATCAGCTGATAAGGAAAAGTGATGCTAAATATATCCAGCTGCTCTGTGTTATCTAGATAAGCTCCTCCCATAGAAAATGCGGTAGTGACTACCGCTGCCTGGGGTTTAAGGTTTTTGTGACAGGCGGACAGATGAATGAGAATTAATGCTCCCTCACTTTCTCAAAAGTAGGGGTCAAAGAATATATATACAGTCATTAATTAATTGTATTATTGACTCATTTATTTAAAGCCTTTTTACATTTACTTAGTAATGAATGTACACGTATATTTTCATCTTATATTCTATTAAAGCATCTGAAATCAGAAGCCATTCTAAGAAAAAAGGGAAAAAGAAAGTACAGTGGGAAACAGGCGAATCAACGGCTCACTGTAAAGGGAAAACCTGGACTGACATTGATTCACAGAAAGGTAACATAGATTGAAGAGTTTTACTGTTTAATTTTTAAATACTTTTTGTATGAATACATCTGATATAAGTATTAAACACTTTATAGCCAACAACAAGCTTATGAAAATATGGGATCAGGAAACGGCAACAAATTACATTAAAGCCCGAGTTTATGGTTATAAAGTCAGTGATGCTGATCTCATGTCTCTAAAAAGTCCAAAGTGGTTGACAGATCAGGTATTAATTTTTTTTTTCATTACATCACTAAAAATTATTCTTTTAGCCTGCATGTGATGTATTGCTTTAACCATCACAGTTTGAATGAATAATAAACTGATTATGGCACAATTTTGCATTTATAGGTACTTGATGCATACCTGTCATATCTAGCTCAGAAAGTGGGATAAGGGGAAAAAAGTAAAGCATATGAGTGTATCCAAGATAACCAGTATCATCAATGATCATGTTCAGTCTTCAGAAAAAAAGGTTTTTTAAATAATCTTAATCTAATTTCTTTTGTGCAAAACATTGCAAAAATGAGCAATTTTATGTTTGAGTTTTATAAGTAAAAAATCAGAGAGTCACCATTTCAAAGCTCATTGATTTTAGGCATTTGTAATGAATTGTAATGAATCAACTTACCGACTAATCTGAGGGTTTTTATCGCTGAATATCGTCATCTGTTTTAAAACAAAGCCATCATATATTTTTCCCAAGCAGGATTCAGCAAGAGGGGAATCTCCTCTTAGATATTTCCACAAAAGATATTAAATAAACCCTTAGTAACAACCTGCGCCAGGCTCTTTTATACACGTATTATGAATTCTGCATATGTCCACGTTTATATAAAAGGGTAAATGTCAAACGTATACTTTCGTACGTAGTTTGAACACGCTGACTCTTAAACAAGAGTACGCAGCACAGTTAAGGTTACGAATGGAAATATCGGCGATTTTTTAAGATAAAAAATACATACTTGACTAGGATGGGCGATTCTTTTTACGAATTCACTGATATCAAAAAATGTTATGTGGTTTAATTGTTCATGTTGGGGACATTTATATTTTTTATTTAAACTTGTCATGTGATGTCGACGTCACATGACTTTGGCAATTATACTTGCAGTTTAGAGGTCATCTATAAATTTCAATATTGCAAGGGCATAACCAAGTTAAAAATCTTAGTTTATTTTATAATCCATTTCAACACAATATAGATTCCCTTTTTTAATTGGCAAAAATTAATTTGTTGGACGGCAGATTGAATATTTTGCGGTTCAACTACATTAAATATAGCTATAATTAATTTATTTGCAAGATTTCAAGAGGTTCGCAGCACTTTTCAAATATCTTATTGCTTCTTGAGTTTATGTGTAAAATTTTGACAAGATACATTGAGGGTATGCCCTTGCAATAAATCGATTTATTAGGGCCCTTTCATTAGTTTTTTAATGAATCTGCATACAAACACACGACAGTATCGCTTGTCTGGAGAATGCACGTACAGTTTATAAGTAAAATACTAAAATAGACATCGCATCCAAGTTAACGGCTTTTTATTTTACAGCAAATAATATTTTATTTGAGAACAAAAGACATTTTTCATTGTACAAAATGTGACTTGATCGGCCTCTCACTGTGTACAAACTGCGTCATTTTTGCGAGATGACGTCACATTTACATGTGCATTGCGATCGATGCATCGTTTATATACTGTTGTGTGGGATTTAACAAACGCCGAAACTGCATGTTAAAGTAAGTTTGTATGTAGTATTCAACTATCCAGCTGTTTGAAATAGCAAATAATTTCATTTTGTGGTATTTTGAAGGCCTTATATTATGTGTGACGTCATAGTAAACATTTCCCGTATAAATTAGGCCCCGCCTCCTTACTGTAACCTTAACTGTGCTGCGTAATGAAGTATTTAGTTATATAAATTATTCGGATAAATTAGACTTTTGAAGAAATGATAAAAACATGTTTATTTTATACAAGCATTCTGCAACTTTATATGCACATTGAAATAAGGTGTAAAGTTCATGACACTCATTACAGCTCAAGTATGCAGTTACTTGACGTCATTTTCAATTATGACGTCATACAATTGTAGTTCAGAGAAGTGCATGCAGAGAGAACACTACAATATTCTCTGGGAAGCCTTATCGTACCTGCGAAGAAAAAATGTCTGTAAGATTAAAACAAATTCTTTTTTTTAGCTCACCTGAGCCGAAGGCTCAAGTGAGCTTTTCTGATCAAAATTTGTCCGTCGTCTGTCGTTGTCGTAAACTTTTCACATTTTCATCTTCTTCTCAAGAACCACTGGGCCAATTTCAACCAAACTTGCTACAAAGTTTCCTGGGGTAAAGGGGATTCAAGTTTGTTCAAAAGAAGGGCCACGCCCTTTTCCAAGGGGAGATAATCATGAATTAGAGAAAAAATAATGGCATTTTTAAAAAATCTTCTTCTCAAGAACCACTGGGCCAGGAAAGATGAAACTCATGTGGAATCATCCTCAGGCAGTGTAGATTCAATTTTCTTCAAATCATGATCCCCGGTGGTAGGGTGGGGCCAAAATGGCCGATCAAAATTTTGCATAGGAATATATTGGAAAAAACTTTAAAAATCTTCTTCTCAAGAACCACTGGGCCAGGAAAGATGAAACTCATGTGGAATCATCCTCAGGTAGTGTAGATTCAAGTTTGTTCAAATCATGACCCCCGGGGGTAGGATGGGGCCAAAATGGCCGATCAAAAATTACATAGGAATATATAGGAAAAATTTTCTTCTCAAGAACCACCGAGTCAGGAAAGATGAAACTCCTGTGGAATCATCCCCAGGTTGTGTAGATTCAAATTTGTTCAAATCATGACCCCCCGGGGGTAGGGTGGGGCCAAATGACCGATAAAAGTTTTACATAGCCATGCTTAGTGATATTTATAGGGAATCATCCTCAGGTAGTGTAGATTTTAGTTTATTCAAATCATGAACCCCTGGGGGGGTAAAATTCAAGCCCCCTCCTCCCCCCTCTCCCCAGTAAACTTTCAGTTCTGATCTGATATGTGCTTTTTCTTAGCCAATTGCTCAGGTGAGCGATGTGGCCCCTGGGCCTTTTGTTTTTTGTTTTTTTTTTGGTTTGCAATATAATTCGGTCTAACGCGCTTCGATCAAATGTCAACTACGAACCGTTGATTGACCAGATTTTATTTGCAACAGTGACTTGGATGATTCAAGTGCAAGCTCTGATAGTGAAATTGTTCCATTTAAGCACTCTAAAAAGACATATGCGAGAACAGTACTAATTTATGTGGGCCTGCAAAAAAGTTAGACACCAACAGATAACAAGAGGCCCATGGGCCACATCGCTGACCTAAGAAGCTTTGGCCATTCTGTTCTTTACCAGAATTCCTCCTTGTAATACATAATGCATCCCCACCCTACCCCTCTGATCATAATTTAGACATTTTGAAATCTACACTAACCCAGGATCCTTCAATGTGCACATAAGTTTCAGCTTTTCTGGCCCAGTGGTTCTTGAGAAGAAGATTTTCAAAGATTTTTCCTATATATTTTTATGTAAAACTTTGATTTCCCATTGTGGCCCCGCCCTTCCCCCGGAGGTCATGATTTGAACAATTCAGAATCTACACTACCCCAGGATGCTTCCACATAAGTTTCAGCTTTTCTGGCCCAGTGGTTCTTGCGAAGATTTTTCCTATATATTTTTATGTTAAACTTTGATTTCCCATTGTGGCCCCGCCCTTCCCCCGGGGGTCATGATTTGAACAATTTAGAATCTAAACTACCCCAGAATTCTTCCACATACGTTTCAGCTTTTCTGGCCCAGTGGTTCTTGAGAAGATTTTCAAAGATTTTTCCTATATATTTCTATGTAAAATTTTGATTCCCCACTGTGGCCCCGCCCTACCCCTGGGGGTCATGATTTGAATAATTTAGAATCTACACTATCCCAGAATGCTTCCACTTTAGTTTCAGCTTTTCTGGTCCAGTGGTTCTTGAGAAGAAGATTTTCAAAGATTTTTTCCGATATATTCTATGTAAAACTTTGATTCCCCATTGTGGCCCCGTCCTTCCCCCGGGGGTCATGATTTGAACAATTTAGAATCTACACTACCCTACGATGCTTCCACATAAGTTTCAGCTTTTCTGGCCCAGTGGTTCTTGAGAAGATTTTTTAATGACCCCACCCTATTTTTGTTTTTTCTTGATTATCTCCCCTTGTGAGGGGACTTGGCCCTTTATTTTAACAATTTAAATTCCCCTTCACCCAAGGATGCTTTGTACCAAGTTTGGTCAAAATTGGTCCAGTGGTTCTTGAGAAGAAGTCAAAAATGTGAAAAGTTTACAGACGGACAGACAGACAGACGGACGGACGGACAAAATGTGACCAGAAAAGCTCACTTGAGCCTTCGGCTCAGGTGAGCTAAAAGGATAAGATTATTGAACCTCAACAACAAGACAATAATTATCAAGTGGAAGATGACATCAGTGAAAAAGCAGATAAGGATTGTGACATGCCTTCCTCTAGAAGCATTGCAGATGAGGAATGTGGCTTTGATGATAAGTATAGAAAGATATATACAAAACGCTTTGAATTAGCTTGTTATATTTAGAATGATCCCTGTTCGTGAATGACATCTTTTTACAGTCCGAAATCCAAATACATCAATTATCATCAAATTTGCAGCTATGATTAATGCAGGAACGGGTCCCAACCCCCACTCATGTGATTAAGTTTCTGGCACGTTGTAACATCTCATCAAAAGACGAGTCGAATCTCTGGAAGAAAGAAAATTCTCAAATCATCCGTTAAAGAATGAGTCTCTGACATACGAAAACACCACAGGACTAAAACATCGACAAAATGCATAATCACCCACCGTATGTATTGGATGTATTGGAACAAAAGTGCCAAAAAGATAAAAAGTAAGTACAATATCGCTAATTGTAGGCTCAAGTGCATCCAACTCCTAAAACAGATATCTCCATCTTTATATCTCATCCCCCACAGCCGAATCTTCTTCAATTACATAAAAATTTTTCCATTACATGAAAAGTTAGAAGTAACAGTTTCCTCAGTTAAAGAGTATAGTTGGTGTTGCTGAAGGTTCCTGTGACGGCACAAGAAGAGGAATAGGGCAGTTCTCCTGCAAAAGTTGTGGGAAGTTTGATGCTGGATCTGGGATGTGGATGGCAATATGTCAGCAATACTGGTATATCTTGCATTAAGATATTGACGAGTCATTAAATCATAAGCTGTTTGTCTTAGGTCCCTTATCTTAAGATGATGGTATCTCTCCAGGACATGCAAGGGTAGTTGGGATATATACAAGGTGTATGAGATCAGTAGAAAAGTATGCAACATATTTCAATTCTGTACTAGTAGAAAGGGTAAAAATACAATAAGGATAGTAAAATGAACTGGTCAGGTTTGTAAATTTCAGTATGATTAAGCTAGCTGAAGCTTCCTTTGATCAAAGATAAAGTAAACAAATTCTTCTATAACAATTTTACATATATACGTGTTTTCAAGATTTTTACTTTAGTACTAAGTATCAGATCCTAAAATAATTTGTTCTGGAAATTACCCAGCATCCATGGGAAAAGGACAGCTTTAACTGTTTAAATATATTTTTCAAATACTTCACTCACAATATCTCATCTTTACCGAAACTAATTGTTTTCAAAAGGATGGAGCAAAGGAATGGATCAAGATATGGCAGACAGGGAATTGGAACATGACAATGACACAACAACACGTCATCTTGTCTCTATAGTCTTAAGGAGATCAGAAAACACCTTATTTATTCTAGGTGTACACAGACCAAATTACTGATAATAATACTTTATGTTGCAGTGGACAGACTAAATTACTTATATTAACATGCATTCTCTGTAAGCACCAAAAAATTTACTATAGGGCTTGGAAACGACATATCTCCGATTTTGGTGAAATTTGCACCACAGGTGCACCTTGGTACAAAACCAGCAAATATGGTGTTAGAAGTTTCCCACGTGCACCCGGTTGCCATGGAGACGGATCCATTGAATTTGGCCATTTTCGGCCATTTTTGACCAAACAAAAACATGAAAATTTAGGAAATATGAATGCATTTTTATCTTTATGTATATATATATAAATATAAATCTTTGTATCATAACAAAACATCAACTGTTAAAGAATACAGGGCATATAACCAGTTATTCCAGAATTGACCCCACTCTTAGAAAACGGTTCTGCAAAATAGCATAGTTTCTCAAAATGTGAAAAATGGAAAATTTGGCATTTTTTGAGAAATTTAAGGTTAAATAAAAAAAATTGTCTACGGAAATTTTTCAAATCATATGCGTGTTGTCAAACGTCAGTTTTAGTAGTGTCCCCTCATGAAAAAATTGGAGTGGGATCTCAATGCTATTTTTAGTAACATGTATCTTAAAATAGACATATTTCAGAAAAATCCAAAAAATGAAATTTGGGCAGAGTTTAAGATGCCATTGCTAGGTAATTATGAAATATACTGTAAAAGTCAATATGCTAATGTCCGAGACTGGACACCAATAACTACCATGCATATTATTTTCAGGGATTTCCGTTCTCTATTTATAGCTTCAAATGCCTAAATATAGACATGTCTCATAAAATGATGAAAAATGTCAATTTTCCATCATTTTGAAGCTCCACTGAATCATAAATAATAAAAATATGGATCTCTCCAATATTTCATCAATAAGAACAAGGAATAGTATAATATCTCACAAATTATTGAGGACAGGCTCTCATCTCTATAAATAGTACAAATGTCTAAAAATAGACACATATGAAATTAACTGTTTAATGTTGATTTTCCACCCATTCTCAAATTAGAGATGGGAAATTTACCGACTTATTGTCATTAAATGTAACTGATATTATGTGACTGACAAGAAAAAAAGAACATTCAATGGAATGCAGCATGATAAGCAGAGGTTTCCATTTCTATTTATAGTAACACATGTTTAAAAATAGACGTAATGCGAAATATCGGGAAAATGTCGTTTTTTGTACTTTTTTCTAAACTTTTGGATGAATAATTGCTGACTATCTGTTTTTAACTGCTATTGGAATATGGTGACCAACAAGTAAAAGAAAGCATTATATCAAAAACAGAATGAGAAGCAGAGGTTTCCATTTCTATTTATAGAAACATGTGTTTAAATATAGACGTACTGGAAACTATCGGAAAAATGTCATTTTTGTACTTTTTTCTAAAATTTTGGATGCATAATTGCTGACTATCTGTTTTTAACTGCTATTGGCATATGGTGACCAACAAGTAAAAGAAAGCCTTATATCAAATACAGAATGAGAAGCAGAGGTTTCCATTTCTATTTATAGTAACATGAGTTTAAAAATAGACATGCTGTAAATTAGCGGGAAAATGTAGTTTTTTCTACTTTTTTCTCACATTTTGGATGAGCAATTGCAGACAATATATTTTTTACTGCTATTTGCATTCAGTGACAAACAAGTAAAAGAAAGCATATATGAAATACAGAATGAGAAGCATAAGTTTCCATTTCTATTTATAGTAACACATGTTTGAAAATAGACATACTGCAAATTCTTGAAAAAATAAAGATTTTTGCAGTTTTCTTAACATCAGGTATTGATAATGTACAGACAAACGGCTGATATTTGTTATTGACAGGTGACTAACGAGCATGAAAAAGCTGTAAAAAATGTATAAGAATAATGTGTAAAGGTATTTTTCCATTTCTACCTATACTAACGTATAGTTATAAATAGACATTTAGCAATTAATCGAGAAAATATAGAATCATTCTATTTTTTCAAATTAGGGATAGGAAATTGCAGTCAAACTTTCATTAGCTGTAACTGACATAATGTAACCGACACGTACAAGAGAGCAGTAACCGAAATGCATAATAAGGTGGGTTTCCATTTCTATTTATAGTAACACATGTTTTAAAATAAAGGCTCAAGTGAGCTTTTATGATCATTTGTGCCTTGTAAGTCGTTGTCGTTCTCATTGTAAACTTTTTATATTTTCATTTTCTTATCAAGAACCACTGGGTTAATTTCAATTTAACTTGCCACAAAGTATCCTTGAATGAAGGAATAATACCTTTTCTCTGTTCGATTTTTCACTAAGCTAATAATTTATATTTCTGACCAATATTAGTTTGTTTAAACGCCTATTAATAGCAAAGCCATTTCTGTAACTAAAGTTACTCCCCATCCTCTCATAAAGACAAGTTAATTTTTAGAAGTAGTAGTATTTTAAAACGTAACAAGAAATCTTTTTCAAACACTGATACCAATGTATGACAGCTTATTGCCATGAAAATCAAGTCTTTAAAAAGGAGATAAAACTCTAGGGTCATAACAAAATTCTTGTCGGAAGCAAATTAAAAGTGAAGAGGGGGGTCCAAACATGAAAACCTCAATCTACTTCGAACTTCTTTCAGTACCATTTTTATTCTTTCAAACACTACCATTTACCCTTATTCGAATACACAGCAACATGCCTGCTTAAAAGGGGGGGGGGGGGGGGTAAATCTACTCCCAAATGTTTATAACCTATATGATGTCTATCTTTGAACCCCCCCCCCCCCCGGTTCCAACAAATACATGTATGTTTATACGTAAAATAATTTTATAAAAACTAAAACAACAAATATTTTTAAATGCTTTAGTTAAAGTCTAGAGAAGTATGCATGTATAGAGAGAGAGAGAAATCGAAATTAAGCCAACTCAAAACATTTGGGCAAATTTCGGATTATTTTTGAGAGAGAGAGAGAGAGAGAGAGAGAGAGATATTCAACTTAATTATTAACCCCCCCCCCCAACGAAGTTCTTGGGGTATATAGGAATCAGCTTATCCGTCTGTCCATCTGTCCATCTGTCTGTGCAAAAGTGTCCGGTCCATATCTTCCTTAATGAGGAACATTAGAATCTACTACTCCACAGAAAGATTGTCCATGACCTTAGGGTGTATCATGACCTTGACCCAAGGTCATTTGGGGAAGTTCAAGGTCACTGAAAAAAAAAATTAATTCGTGTCCGGTCCACATCTTTCTTATGGATAAACTTGGCATGTTCTTATTTCACACAGAGATTTCTCATGACCTAAGATTGTGTCATAACCTTGAACCAAGGTGATTAAGGGAAGTTCAAGGTCACTGAAAAAAGTTTCATTATTCGTGTCCAGTCAATATCTTTCTCATGGATAAACTTGGTAGATTCTCATTTCACACAAAGACTGCCAATGCAATAAGAGTGTGCCATGACCTTGGTCCAAGGACATTTGTGGAAGTTCAAGGTCACTGGAAGAAATATTTCATAATTTGTGTCCGGTCCATATCTTTTTCATGGATTAACTTGGTATGTTCTTATTTCACACAAATATTGCCCATGACTTAAGATTGTGTCATGACCTTGAGCCAAGATCCCTTAGGGAAGTTCAAGGTCACTAAAAAAATTTCATAATTCGTGTCCAGTCCAGATCTTTCTTATGGATAAAATTGGTATGTTCTCTTTCACACAAAGACTGCCCATGACTTAAGGGTGTGTCATGACCTTGAACCAAGGTCATTTTGGGAAGTTCAAGGTCACTAGAAGGAAAATTTCATAATCCGTGTCCGCTCAATATCTTTCTTATGGATGAACTTGGTCGGTTCTTATTTCACACAAAGATTGCTCATGACTTAAGAGTGTGTCATGACCTTGACGCAAAATCATTTGGGGAAGTTCAAAGCCACTTGAAGAATGTTTTTTATTATTTGTGTCTGGTCCATATCTTTTTTAAGGCTAAACCTCAATCTACTACTTCACACAAACCTTGCTTATTATCTGATTTTCTGTCATGACGTTGATCCAAGGTCATTAATGCAAGGCCAAGGTCACTGACAAAAAAGTTCATAATTTGTGTCTGGTCCGTCTATTTAGTCTGGGTTTTTTTATTATAAGGATGAGCCTTCGTTTCATTTATAAATATATTATGAGAAATTACATTTGCATTAAAAATGTTTTAGAATTTCACTTTTCTCGTAGATCCATTAAATATTCATGAATTAACACCTCTGAAAAACCCAGCGGAGGTATTTAGTCCCGTCTGGACAGTTCTAGTTTAAACTGACATAGTGATTTGAGCCACCGCCTCCTAGGGAAATTTTCTGGATGCACCTAACAAAAAAAAATCAATTGGGCTCGGGCTGTCAACCTGAATATAAACGATAATGCTTAATTCATTAAGAAAATCGGTGTCATTTGAGTGTTTTAATGCAGGGAGAACATACTTTTGTGATACATGTATTGGAATAAGGTGGACGCGTAGGCGCGCCGAATACAATTAGCCATGTCAGTTACAGCTAATGAAAGTTTGACCGCAAATTTCATATCTCTAATTTGAGAAAAACGAATGATTCTTTATTTTCCTGATTATTTATAAATATGTGTTATTATAGGTATAAATGTAAAAATACCCTCAAACATTATTCTTATACACTTTAGCTAAAGCTTTTTCATACTCGTTAGTCATATTCTGTCAATAACAAATAAAAGCCGTTTGTCTGCACATTGACCATCCCTGATGTTAGGAAAAAAGTGCGAAAGTCTACATTTTCTCTAGAATTTGCAGCATGTCTATTTTCAAACATGCGTTACTATAAATAGAAACAGAAACCTCTGCTTCTCATTCTGTATTTCATATATGCTTTCTTTTACTTGTTGGTCACTGAATGCCAATAGCAGTAAAAAACATATTGTCTGCAATTGCTCATCCAAAATGTGAGAAAAAAAGTAGGAAAAACTACATTTTCCCGATAATTTACATGTCTATTTTTAAACTCATGTTACTATAAATAGGAATGGAAAACTCTGCTTCTCATTCTGTATTTGATATGAGACTTTCTTTTACTTGTCGGTCACCATATGCCAATAGCAGTTAAAAACAGATAGTCAGCAATTATGCATCCAAAATTTTAGAAAAAAGTACAAAAATGACATTTTTCCGATAGTTTACAGTACGTCTATTTTTATACACATGTTACTATAAATAGAAATGGAAACCTCTGCTTCTCATTCTGTTTTTGATATAATGCTTTCTTTTACTTGTTGGTCACCATATTCCAATAGCAGTTAAAAACAGATAGTCAGCAATTGTTCATCCAAAATGTGAGAAAAAAGTAAAAAAAAAAAAAAACCGACATTTTCCCGATATTTTGCAGTTCGTCTATTTTTAACATTGTGTTACTATAAATAGAAATGGAAACCACTGCTTCTGATTTTGTATTTGATATGAGACTTTCTTTTACTTGTTGGTCACCATATGCCAATAGCAGTTAAAACAGATAGTCAGCAATTATTCATCCAAAATGTATGTCTATTTTCAAACATGTGTTACTATAAATAGAAATGGAAACTTATGCTTCTCATTCTGTATTTCATATATGCTTTCTTTTACTTGTTGGTCACTGAATGCAAATAGCAGTAAAAAATATATTGTCTGCAATTGCTCATCCAAAATGTGAGAAAAAAGTAGAAAAAACTACATTTTCCCGCTAATTTACAGCATGTCTATTTTTAAACTCATGTTACTATAAATAGAAATGGAAACCTCTGCTTCTCATTCTGTATTTGATATAAGGCTTTCTTTTACTTGTTGGTCACCATATGCCAATAGCAGTTAAAAACAGATAGTCAGCAATTATGCATCCAAAATTTTAGAAAAAAGTACAAAAATGACATTTTTCAGATAATTTACAGTACATCTATTTTTAAACACATGTTACTATAAATAGAAATGGAAACCTCTGCTTCTCATTCTGTTTTTGATATACCCGGTAATGCTTTCTTTTACTTGTTGGTCACCATATTCAAATAGCAGTTAAAAACAGATAGTCAGCAATTGTTCATCCAAAATGTGAGAAAAAAGTACAAAAAAACGACATTTTCCCGATATTTTGCAGTTCGTCTATTTTTAAACATGTGTTACTATAAATAGAAATGGAAACCACTGCTTCTAATTTTGTATTTGATATGAGACTTTCTTTTACTTGTCGGACACCATATGCCAATAGCAGTTAAAAACAGATAGTCAGCAATTATGCATCCAAAATTTTAGAAAAAAGTACAAAAATGACATTTTTCCGATAGTTTACAGTACGTCTATTTTTATACACATGTTACTATAAATAGAAATGGAAACCTCTGCTTCTCATTCTGTTTTTGATATAATGCTTTCTTTTACTTGTTGGTCACCATATTCCAATAGCAGTTAAAAACAGATAGTCAGCAATTGTTCATCCAAAATGTGAGAAAAAAGTACAAAAAAAAACCCGACATTTTCCCGATATTTTGCAGTTCGTCTATTTTTAACATTGTGTTACTATAAATAGAAATGGAAACCACTGCTTCTGATTTTGTATTTGATATGAGACTTTCTTTTACTTGTTGGTCACCATATGCCAATAGCAGTTAAAACAGATAGTCAGCAATTATTCATCCAAAATGTATGTCTATTTTCAAACATGTGTTACTATAAATAGAAATGGAAACTTATGCTTCTCATTCTGTATTTCATATATGCTTTCTTTTACTTGTTGGTCACTGAATGCAAATAGCAGTAAAAAATATATTGTCTGCAATTGCTCATCCAAAATGTGAGAAAAAAGTAGAAAAAACTACATTTTTCCGCTAATTTACAGCATGTCTATTTTTAAACTCATGTTACTATAAATAGAAATGGAAACCTCTGCTTCTCATTCTGTATTTGATATAAGGCTTTCTTTTACTTGTTGGGCACCATATGCCAATAGCAGTTAAAAACAGATAGTCAGCAATTATGCATCCAAAATTTTAGAAAAAAGTACAAAAATGACATTTTTCCGATAGTTTCCAGTACGTCTATTTTTAAACACGTTTCTATAAATAGAAATGGAAACCTCTGCTTCTCATTCTGTTTTTGATATAATGCTTTTTTTTACTTGTTGGTCACCATATTCCAATAGCAGTTAAAAACAGATAGTCAGCAATTATTCATCCAAAATTTTAGAAAAAAGTACAAAAAACGACATTTTCCCGATATTTCGCATTACGTCTATTTTTAAACATGTGTTACTATAAATAGAAATGGAAACCTCTGCTTATCATGCTGCATTCCATTGAATGTTCTTTTGTTCTTGTCAGTCACATAATATCAGTTACATTTATTGACAGTAAGTCGGTAAATTTCCCATCTCTAATTTGAGAATTGGTGGAAAATCAACATTAAACAGTTAATTTCATGTGTCTATTTTTAGACATTTGTACTTTTTATAGAGATGAGAGCCTGTCCTCAATAATTTGTGAGATATTGTTCTATTCCTTGTTCTTATTGATGAAATATTGGAGAGATCCATATTTTTATTATTTATGATTCAGTGGAGCTTCAAAATGATGGAAAATTGACATTTTTCATCATTTTATGAGACATGTCTATATTTAGGCATTTGAAGCTATAAATAGAAAACGGAAATCCCTGAAAATAATATGCATGGTAGTTATTGGTATCCAGTCTCTGACTTTAGCATATTGACTTTTACAGTATATTTCATAATTACCTAGCAATGGCATCTTAAACTCTGCCCAAATTTCATTTTTTGGATTTTTCTGAAATATGTCTATTTTTAGATACATGTTACTAAAAATAGCATTGAGATCCCACTCCAATTTTTTCATAAGGGGACACTACTAAAACTGACGTTTGACAACACGCATATGATTTGAAAAATTTCCGTAGACAATTTTTTTTATTTAACCTTAAATTTCTCAAAAAATGCCAAATTTTCCATTTTTCACATTTTGAGAAACTATGCTATTTTGCAGAACCGTTTTCTAAGAGTGGGGTCAATTCTGGAATAACTGGTTATATGCCCTGTATTCTTTAACAATTGATGTTTTCTTATGATACAAAGATTTATATTTGAGTTCACTACATAAAGATAAAAATGCATTCATATTTCCTAAATTTTCATGTTTCTGTTAGGTCAAAAATGGCCGAAAATGGCCAAATTCAATGGATCCGTCTCCATGGCAACCGGGTGCACGTGGGAAACTTCTAACACCATATTTTCTGGTTTTGTACCAAGGTGCACCTGTGGTGCAAATTTCATCAAAATCGGAGATATGTCGTTTCCAAGATTTTTTGGTGCTTACAGAGAATGCATGTTAATACTTAAAGTCGTAGTGGACAGACAGCCGAGCGTTGACAAGACTTTAAAAACCCGTGACATGCCTTTCACTTAATATTTATATAAACACATTAGAGTCACAAAAGAAAGAACAAAACAGTCCCAAATTTTTCTTGGGTCGTTATTCATACATGAAAGTAGTGACTTATTCATTCATGACAAGCATTACTTTGCGTCATTTCTAAGAGATCAGAAAAAGGCATCTTGTTTTATCCTATGTATACACAGAAGACCAAATCACTGACATTAATACTTTATGTTGGAGTGGTCAAACAGTTGAAGGTGTTGACAAGACTTATTATTGTACCTCATTATAAATATTCTACACAACGCGTTATCTGATTGGTTCTAGGTTATCGCGTGATCGGGCCGTAAAACTTCATATTTCCCGTCGTCGGCACGCTTTTCAATATATTCCACCTCTTCGGAACACCTAGTGAATTTTCCCGCAATATAGTCCTCGTTCGTTGAACAAAAACTCGAGAGTCGTAGACGTCACAATAGCCTGGTTGCCGTCACAAAACTGTGACAATGTGTTGACCATAGGGTTTTATAGTAACTCTACGTAAACAATGAAAGTGAATTTGAGAGAGGTGCCGAATTTGGAAGTTTATGTTTATTTCAAAGGCTTTGCTTACTAGTATTTCGGTATCATAAACAATTCATTGCATGAATGTTCGGGAAACATGAAGACTTATTCAGCCAAGAAATTTAATATACCCTTCAGGCGAAGCCCTCGGGGCATATGATTTTCTTGGCCGAATAAGTCTTCATATTTCCCTCATTATCATGCAATAAATGTATAATATTCGTGACATACATGTCACTGCTTCATTCTATAAACAAATCAGAGTAGCAAAGAAAGAAAATTCATTCACGACAATGGTGACTTTGAGCCATACAGTAATTTCTTTAGTCATTTGAAACTCAAAACTTTCAGACATAGGCAGGTCTAAATTAATCTTCGGTGAAGATTACAGTGTTGCCATGGTAACTAAAAATAGAATTTTCTGTGAAATTCCTTTAAAATGCTACTCCTCCTACAGTTTTGATCTGATTTCAATATAACATTTCACACATTCAAGAAGACTTCATTAGATACATAAAATAGTGCATCGGTTTTTGAATTCAATGAACGGTATTGTCATTGTTAATATAAATAGAATTTTCTGTGAAATTCCTTTAAAATGCTACTTCTACAGTTTTGGTCCGAATTCAATGTAACTTGGCACACAAGTAAACTACACCAAGATACATAAATAATGCATCAGTTTTTTAATTCTAAGAACGGTGCAACGTTGACATGGTTAATAAAAATAGAATTTTCTGTGAAATTCCTCTAAAATGCTATTTCTTCTACAGTTTTTTGTCTGATTTCAATAGAACTTGGCACACAAATAGACTAAACTAAGATACATAAAACAGTAAATCGGTTTTTGATTTCGATGAAAAATGTTGCCATGGTTACTAAAAAATAGAATTTTCTGTGAATTTCCTTTAAAATGCTACTCCTCCTACAGTTTTGGTTCGATTTCAATAGAACTTGGCACACAAGTAGACTACACTAAGATACATAAAATAGTGCATCGGTTTTTGAGTTCGATGAACATTGTTGCCATGGTAAATAAAAATAGAATTTTCTGTGGAATGCTTCTCCTTCTACAGTTTCGGTCCGATGACAATGGCTTCTTTTTCTCATCCTTTGATATAAATATAAAACCAGTAGAGCTACAGTCACGACAGAGACTTCTGGTTTCTTGAGACGTAATTTTTTTCCTTGCACTTAGCCCCCCCCCCTTGAATTTACCTCTGACGCCGATGCAGAGTCATAAATTACATGTATACAGAAATAGTGGAATTTTGAAATTTATCTGACTCTGCAGCGATATTCAGCAGCTTCTGACCTGTTATAAAGCTATATCTAAGGATTCCCCTACCCTTCATTCTTGGATTTTCACAATTTTTTAAAGAGATTTTCTGCTATAGAGGTATTGTATTGAGCGTTATTTTTCTACTGCATACATTTGATTCAGGTATATATATTAAATATCTTTAGATTCCAAAAATGCTGAGCCTTTAAAAATATTTTGAAAGGAGCATATCTGACAGCCGGCATTATTTGGCCAATACCGTACTTTTTTCTTTGAAAGTAACATTTTTTTTTCTTCAAAATGTTATCTGCAATAATTTGTATTTCAAATTTGTGTTGAGCAATTTATTTTTATCTATCATCAGTTGGAATTTTGAAGAAAAAGCTGGACTGTTAGGCCCTATTCCTATATTCTGATATTACCTTGGCATAATTGATTTATATTGAAAAGAATCTAATGAAAAAAATCTGATATTTGTTGTACAACTGTTTTTCAGATGTAACAGAAGAGAAGATGGCGGAGCTAGACAATGACATTAGACCAGTATTGCAGAAAGGGGGAACGTCTGACTGCAACGGCTGGCTTTCAAACTACAGGTCTTGAAAGAAGGGTATGGGTATAATAATGGGTATATTCAATCTCAAAGTCCATGAAACGATACAAAACAGGGACAGAGCAAACACGGACCTCCGAAACATCAGAGGTGGGAGTCACTGCAGGAAGTTTTCATAAATGCTATGCAAGAGGAATCCCTGCAAGTTGGAGAAAGAGAACTGTCAAAGGACCACAAGGTCGTCCACCGACAGATAGATGAAATTGGAACTGAGACGGGGAGGAACAATTTTAAGGTAGCTACCGGTACCGCCAAGCCCCAAAGAGCGGGTGGAGGATTTTACGGTACCCATGAAATCTAAGAAACCCCAAAACTTGTAGATATGGAACTCTGGGGAGAAGGGGACGCCCTTATAATCCTAAGCGTCATAATCCAAGGGAATTGTTCAAACAGGGATACAATAAGTACACAATTCCTCGCCAACCTTTGTAGAAATTGTGTAGAAAAAGAGAAAAGGCAAGATATAAACTAAACGCGACCGATGCGGCGGAAAAATGTTGGAAAAGGAGCAGAAAAATCTAGGTAGAGAGAAACCAGGGTCATGACGTCAAAGATGTAATTATGGAACACGCTAGGGCCCAACATGAGACGGAATATTGTGCAGAAGAACTTGACTATAAAAACTTATTGACTTGTTAGTAGTTTTATATTGTGTTCAGGGAGCTCAGGAAGCATCCTTTGACAATTGTCATTTTGTGTGCATTGTTTTAACATGTTTTAAAATCATTCTCCTCAGTAATATGTAGATTGTTTTCATTATATCAGCAAACCCAGTTTGTATATATTTATTTCGTAAAATTGTCTTGATTTTTTTTAAAAATGGATAGTGGATAGTTGTTAAGGAGGGACCATTGTAGTGTTTTATTGCGAAATATACAGTTATGAATTTTTGAGATTTTTATACTTGTGGACTTTTACGAGAAGCCCTGACTTTCACAATCGACGCTTACTTTTACACAGGTAAAATGTACGGGAGCTCGTTTTTAATAAAAATATTGAAATAACAGTTGATAATAAAATACGATTAATTTGGTCATTTTTAAAAAGTTTGATTGATTGATTGTGTATTGTTTAACGTCCCTCTCGAGAATTTTTCACTCATATGGAGACGCCACCACTTGCCGGTGGAGAGCTGCAAATTTTTGTCCTGTACTCGGCACTTATGGCCATTGAGCAGGGAGTGATCTTTTTCGTGCCAGCACCTACTACGACACGAGACCTCGGTTTATACGGTCTCATCCGAGGGACGGCCTACACGTTCCACAGTGGGATTCGAACCCGCGACGTAAGAATTGACTCCTTATTTCGCGACTCTAGAGCAGACGCTCTATATAACACCTGGGCCAAGTGGGTGACCCCATTTTTAAAAAGAAAATATTACATTTTTCGGAAAAGGAATTCCCAAAAAAAGTACTTGAGCTAGTTATGTTCCCCAAACGAAGTTTGGGAACATATTGTTTTTACTTTTTCTGAATTTTTTCTTTGTTCTCCGGTACTTTTTTGTCCGCGAGTGTTCTCGTAAACTACTCATCCGATCTAGGTGAAACCTTTTTAGGGTCACTAGGTATGTTATGTAGATGTGCGGAACGAAGGTCATTTTGCGCGCACGTGTAACACGTGAAATGACCAATACAATAGATTTAGCCGTAACTTTTTAAATATTGGATGAAATGCTTTGAAACTCAAAATATAAGGATATAATAGTAGTATAAACATGATGACATGGTCAAAATAGCAAGATCTCACGCGCATGCAGGTGCCCTTCGCTGCGATTGGCTGAAACTTAAAGTCTAAATATCTATTTTGTTTTCTGACTAAATCCTTTGAAATTTTGAACATAGTCTTACATTATGAAGATCTACAGCATGATATATAAGAATAATCATGAACGCACGCACATGCACGTGTGCTGCAATCTGATTGGCTAAAACTTTAAATGCCTACAACTTTCTTGGTTCTCAACAATACAGGGTGAAAATTCAAATATGAATAGATATAATGATTGCCTACATTATACTACTATCAAAAGTAAATACATGGACGTGCATGCACATGCGACCGCACACAATGTATTAAAAGACAGTATACTTGAGTGTTTGATGTTCATGCAGAATCAAGAACTTCTAAATGTCAAGACATGTAACATACTGAAGAATGCAGATCTTTTTACCCTTGACCTTGAAACTTAGGTCAAGGTCACTGGTAACCTGAATAAAATGTTGATATTAGCTATTTACCAAAATCACCTTGACCTATGAACTTGAAATCGACCTTAACCTTTGTCCTTGACCCAAGGGTAAAAAGAAACATGAAGTACATGTACATGTATCTAGAAACACCTTTCAGAGTTTATTTCGGTTGACAGGTTAGAAGTTAAAGAGGTGGTGGTTTTTAATGACCTTGACCTTTCATCCAAATGTCACAATGAATCTTAAGTTCTTGGAATAAGATACAAGATTCAACTCCAACGTTAAATAGGTTAAGAATAAAAAT